>NC_060190.1:81951137-82058637 GCF_021184085.1 Oncorhynchus gorbuscha
GGCCTGACCAAACATATAACGAAAACACAAAATACAATGCATACCACAGGAGGACCAACACTGTCATCTGTTAGTTATGCTATGGTTATAGGAGGATCAACACTGTCATCTGTTAGTTATGCTATGGTTATAGGAGGACCAACCTGTCATCTGTTAGTTATGCTATGGTTATAGGAGGACCAACACTGTCATCTGTTAGTTATGCTATGGTTATAGGACCAACACTGTCATCTATTGGTTATGCTTTATGGTTATAGGAGGACCAACACTGTCATCTGTTAGTTATGCTATGGTTATAGGACCAACACAACACTGTCATCTGTTAGTTATGCTATGGTTATAGGAGGACCAACACACTGTCATCTGTTAGTTATGTTATGGTTATAGGAGGACCAACACACTGTCATCTGTTAGTTATGCTATGGTTATAGGAGGACCAACACTGTCATCTGTTAGTTATGCTATGGTTATAGGACCAACACAACACTGTCATCTGTTAGCTATGCTATGGTTATAGGAGGACCAACACTGTCATCTGTTAGTTATGCTATGGTTATAGGACCAACACTGTCATCTGTTAGTTATGCTATGGTTATAGGAGGACCAACACTGTCATCTGTTAGTTATGCTATGGTTATAGGAGGACCAACACTGTCATCTGTTAGTTATGCTATGGTTATAGGACCAACACAACACTGTCATCTGTTAGTTATGCTATGGTTATAGGAGGACCAACACTGTCATCTGTTAGTTATGCTATGGTTATAGGACCAACACAACACTGTCATCTGTTAGTTATGCTATGGTTATAGGACCAACACAACACTGTCATCTGTTAGTTATGCTATGGTTATAGGAGGTCATCTGTTAGTTATGCAACACACTGTCATCTGTTAGTTATGCTATGGTTATAGGACCAACACAACACTGTCATCTGTTAGTTATGCTATGGTTATAGGACCAACACAACACTGTCATCTGTTAGTTATGCTATGGTTATAGGACCAACACAACACTGTCATCTGTTAGTTATGCTATGGTTATAGGACCAACACAACACTGTCATCTGTTAGTTATGCTATGGTTATAGGACTGTCATCTGTTAGTTACTATGGTTATAGGACCAACACAACACTGTCATCTGTTAGTTATGCTATGGTTATAGGACCAACCAACACTGTCATCTGTTAGTTATGCTATGGTTATAGGACCAACACTGTCATCTGTTAGTTATGCTATGGTTATAGGACCAACACAACACTGTCATCTGTTAGTTATGCTATGGTTATAGGACCAACACAACACTGTCATCTGTTAGTTATGCTATGGTTATAGGACCAACACAACACTGTCATCTGTTAGTTATGCTATGGTTATAGGACCAAACAACACTGTCATCTGTTAGTTATGCTATGGTTATAGGACCAACACAACACTGTCATCTGTTAGTTATGCTATGGTTATAGGACCAACACAACACTGTCATCTGTTAGTTATGCTATGGTTATAGGACCAACACAACACTGTCATCTGTTAGTTATGCTATGGTTATAGGACCAACACAACACTGTCATCTGTTAGTTATGCTATGGTTATAGGACCAACAACACTGTCATCTGTTAGTTATGCTATGGTTATAGGACCAACACAACACTGTCATCTGTTAGTTATGCTATGGTTATAGGAGGACCAACACTGTCATCTGTTAGTTATGCTATGGTTATAGGACCAACACTGTCATCTGTTAGTTATGCTATGGTTATAGGAGGACCAACACTGTCATCTGTTAGTTATGCTATGGTTATAGGAGGACCAACACTGTCATCTGTTAGTTATGCTATGGTTATAGGACCAACACTGTCATCTGTTAGTTATGCTATGGTTATAGGAGGACCAACACTGTCATCTGTTAGTTATGCTATGGTTATGCTCATCTGTTAGTTATTATGGGAGGACCAACTGTCATCTGTTAACACTGTCATCTGTTAGTTATGCTATGGTTATAGGACCAACACAACACTGTCATCTGTTAGTTATGCTATGGTTATAGTACCAACCAACACTGTCATCTGTTAGTTATGCTATGGTTATAGGAGGACCAACACTGTCATCTGTTAGTTATGCTATGGTTATAGGAGGACCAACACTGTCATCTGTTAGTTATGCTGTTTAGGAGGACCAACACTGTCATCTGTTAGTTATGCTATGGTTATAGGACCAACACAACACTGTCATCTGTTAGTTATATGGTTATAGGAGGACCAACACTGTCATCTGTTAGTTATGCTATGGTTATAGGAGGACCAACACTGTCATCTGTTAGTTATGCTATGGTTATAGGAGGACCAACACTGTCATCTGTTAGTTATGCTATGGTTATAGGAGGACCAACACTGTCATCTGTTAGTTATGCTATGGTTATAGGACCAACACAACACTGTCATCTGTTAGTTATGCTATGGTTATAGGACCAACACAACACTGTCATCTGTTAGTTATGTTATACCAACACAACACTGTCATCTGTTAGTTATGCTATGGTTATAGGACCAACACTGTCATCTGTTAGTTATGCTATGGTTATAGGACCAACAACACTGTCATCTGTTAGTTATGCTATGGTTATAGGAGGACCAACACTGTCATCTGTTAGTTATGCTATGGTTATAGGACTGTCATCTGTTAGTTAATGGTTATAGGAGGACCAACACTGTCATCTGTTAGTTATGCTATGGTTATAGGACCAACACAACACTGTCATCTGTTAGTTATGCTATGGTTATAGTACCAACACAACACTGTCATCTGTTAGTTATGCTATGGTTATAGGACCAACACAACACTGTCATCTGTTAGTTATGCTATGGTTATAGGACCAACACACTGTCATCTGTTAGTTATGCTATGGTTATAGGAGGACCAACACTGTCATCTGTTAGTTATGCTATGGTTATAGGACCAAACAACTGTCATCTGTTAGTTATGCTATGGTTATAGGACCAACACTGTCATCTGTTACTATGCTATGGTTATAGGACCAACAGTCACTTATGCTATGGTTATAGGACCAACACAACACTGTCATCTGTTAGTTATGCTATGGTTATAGGACCAACACAACACTGTCATCTGTTAGTTATGCTATGGTTATAGGACCAACACAACACTGTCATCTGTTAGTTATGCTATGGTTATAGGAGGACACAACACTGTCATCTGTTAGTTATGCTATGGTTATAGGAGGACCAACACAACACTGTCATCTGTTAGTTATGCTATGGTTATAGGACCAACACAACACTGTCATCTGTTAGTTATGCTATGGTTATGCTATGGTTATAGGACCACACACTGTCATCTGTTAGTTATGCTATGGTTATAGGACCAACACAACACTGTCATCTGTTAGTTATGCTATGGTTATAGGACCAACACAACACTGTCATCTGTTAGTTATGCTATGGTTATAGGACCAACACAACACTGTCATCTGTTAGTTAGTTATAGAGGGACCAACACAACACTGTCATCTGTTAGTTATGCTATGGTTATAGTTATGCTAGGACCAACACAACACTGTCATCTGTTAGTTATGCTATGGTTATAGGACCAACACAACACTGTCATCTGTTAGTTATGCTATGGTTATAGGAGGACCAACACTGTCATCTGTTAGTTATGCTATGGTTATAGGACCACAACACTGTCATCTGTTAGTTATGCTATGGTTATAGGACCAACACAACACTGTCATCTGTTAGTTATGCTATGGTTATAGGACCAACACAACACTGTCATCTGTTAGTTATGCTATGGTTATAGGACCAACACAACACTGTCATCTGTTAGTTATGCTATGGTTATAGGACCAACACAACACTGTCATCTGTTAGTTATGCTATGGTTATAGGACCAACACAACACTGTCATCTGTTAGTTATGCTATGGTTATAGGACCAACACTGTCATCTGTTAGTTATGCTATGGTTATAGGACCAACCAACACTGTCATCTGTTAGTTATGCTATGGTTATAGGACTGTCATCTGTTAGTTACTATGGTTATAGGACAACACTGTCATCTGTTAGTTATGCTATGGTTATAGGACCAACACTGTCATCTGTTAGTTATGCTATGGTTATAGGACCAACACTGTCATCTGTTAGTTATGCTATGGTTATAGGAGGACCAACACTGTCATCTGTTAGTTATGCTATGGTTATAGGAGGACCAACACTGTCATCTGTTAGTTATGCTATGGTTATAGGACCAACACAACACTGTCATCTGTTAGTTATGCTATGGTTATAGGACCAACACAACACTGTCATCTGTTAGTTATGCTATGGTTATAGGACCAACACAACACTGTCATCTGTTAGTTATGCTATGGTTATAGGACCAACACAACACTGTCATCTGTTAGTTATGCTATGGTTATAGGAGGACCAACACTGTCATCTGTTAGTTATGCTATGGTTATAGGAGGACCAACACTGTCATCTGTTAGTTATGCTATGGTTATAGGAGGACCAACACTGTCATCTGTTAGTTATGCTATGGTTATAGGACCAACCAACACTGTCATCTGTTAGTTATGCTATGGTTATAGGAGGACCAACACTGTCATCTGTTAGTTATGCTATGGTTATAGGACCAACACAACACTGTCATCTGTTAGTTATGCTATGGTTATAGGACCAACACAACACTGTCATCTGTTAGTTATGCTATGGTTATAGGACCAACCAACACTGTCATCTGTTAGTTATGCTATGGTTATAGGAGGACCAACACTGTCATCTGTTAGTTATGCTATGGTTATAGGACCAACACTGTCATCTGTTAGTTATGCTATGGTTATAGGACCAACACAACACTGTCATCTGTTAGTTATGCTATGGTTATAGGACCAACACTGTCATCTGTTAGTTATGCTATGGTTATAGGACCAACACAACACTGTCATCTGTTAGTTATGCTATGGTTATAGGAGGACACAACACTGTCATCTGTTAGTTATGCTATGGTTATAGGACCAACACAACACTGTCATCTGTTAGTTATGCTATGGTTATAGGACCAACACAACACTGTCATCTGTTAGTTATGCTATGGTTATAGGACCAACACAACACTGTCATCTGTTAGTTATGCTATGGTTATAGGACCAACACACTGTCATCTGTTAGTTATGCTATGGTTATAGGACCAACACACTGTCATCTGTTAGTTATGCTATGGTTATAGGACAACACAACACTGTCATCTGTTAGTTATGCTATGGTTATAGGACCAACACAACACTGTCATCTGTTAGTTATGCTATGGTTATAGGACCAACACAACACTGTCATCTGTTAGTTATGCTATGGTTATAGGACCAACACAACACTGTCATCTGTTAGTTATGCTATGGTTATAGGACCAACACAACACTGTCATCTGTTAGTTATGGTTATAGGACCAACCAACACTGTCATCTGTTAGTTATGCCAGGACCAACACAACACTGTCATCTGTTAGTTATGCTATGGTTATAGGACCAACACACTGTCATCTGTTAGTTATGCTATGGTTATAGGAGGACCAACACTGTCATCTGTTAGTTATGCTATGGTTATAGGACCAACACAACACTGTCATCTGTTAGTTATGCTATGGTTATAGGACCAACACAACACTGTCATCTGTTAGTTATGCTATGGTTATAGGACCAACACAACACTGTCATCTGTTAGTTATGCTATGGTTATAGGACCAACACAACACTGTCATCTGTTAGTTATGCTATGGTTATAGGACCAACACAACACTGTCATCTGTTAGTTATGCTATGGTTATAGGACCAACACACTGTCATCTGTTAGTTATGCTATGGTTATAGGAGGACCAACACTGTCATCTGTTAGTTATGCTATGGTTATAGGACCAACACAACACTGTCATCTGTTAGTTATGCTTGGTTATAGGACCAACACAACACTGTCATCTGTTATGGTTATAGGACCAACACAACACTGTCATCTGTTAGTTATGCTATGGTTATAGGAGGACCAACACTGTCATCTGTTAGTTATGCTATGGTTATAGGACTGTCATCAGTTATGCTATGGTTATAGGAGGACAACACTGTCATCTGTTAGTTATGCTATGGTTATAGGAGGACCAACACTGTCATCTGTTAGTTATGCTATGGTTATAGGACCAACACTGTCATCTGTTAGTTATGCTATGGTTATAGGACAACACAACATCTGTTAGTCATCTGTTAGTTATGCTATGGTTATAGGACCAACACAACACTGTCATCTGTTAGTTATGCTATGGTTATAGGACCAACACTGTCATCTGTTATGCTAGCTATGGTTATAGGAGGACCAACACTGTCATCTGTTAGTTATGCTATGGTTATAGGACCAGTTACACAACACTGTCATCTGTTAGTTATGCTATGGTTATAGGAGGACCAACACTGTCATCTGTTAGTTATGCTATGGTTATAGGACCAACACAACACTGTCATCTGTTAGTTATGCTATGGTTATAGGACCAACACAACACTGTCATCTGTTAGTTATGCTATGGTTATAGGAGGACCAACACTGTCATCTGTTAGTTATGCTATGGTTATAGGACCAACAACACTGTCATCTGTTAGTTATGCTATGGTTATAGGACCAACACTGTCATCTGTTAGTTATGCTATGGTTATAGGACCAACACTGTCATCTGTTAGTTATGCTATGGTTATAGGACCAACACAACACTGTCATCTGTTAGTTATGCTATGGTTATAGGACCAACACAACACTGTCATCTGTTAGTTATGCTATGGTTATAGGACCAACACAACACTGTCATCTGTTAGTTATGCTATGGTTATAGGACCAACACAACACTGTCATCTGTTAGTTATGCTATGGTTATAGGACCAACACTGTCATCTGTTAGTTATGCTATGGTTATAGGACCAACACTGTCATCTGTTAGTTATGCTATGGTTATAGGACCAACACAACACTGTCATCTGTTAGTTATGCTATGGTTATAGGAGGACCAACACTGTCATCTGTTAGTTATGCTATGGTTATAGGACCAACAACACTGTCATCTGTTAGTTATGCTATGGTTATAGGACAACACTGTCATCTGTTAGTTATGCTATGGTTATAGGACCAACCAACACTGTCATCTGTTAGTTATGCTATGGTTATAGGACCACAACACTGTCATCTGTTAGTTATGCTATGGTTATAGGACCAACACAACACTGTCATCTGTTAGTTATGCTATGGTTATAGGACCTGTTAGTTATGCTATGGTTATAGGAGGACCAACACTGTCATCTGTTAGTTATGCTATGGTTATAGGACCAACACAACACTGTCATCTGTTAGTTATGCTATGGTTATAGGACCAACACAACACTGTCATCTGTTAGTTATGCTATGGTTATAGGACCAACACAACACTGTCATCTGTTAGTTATGCTATGGTTATAGGACCAACACAACACTGTCATCTGTTAGTTATGCTATGGTTATAGGACCAACACAACACTGTCATCTGTTAGTTATGCTATGGTTATAGGACCAACACAACACTGTCATCTGTTAGTTATGCTATGGTTATAGGACCAACACAACACTGTCATCTGTTAGTTATGCTATGGTTATAGGACCAACACAACACTGTCATCTGTTAGTTATGCTATGGTTATAGGAGGACACAACACTGTCATCTGTTAGTTATGCTATGGTTATAGGGACACAACACTGTCATCTGTTAGTTATGCTATGGTTATAGGACTGTCATCTGTTAGTTATGCACAACACTGTCATCTGTTAGTTATGCTATGGTTATAGGACCAACCAACACTGTCATCTGTTAGTTATGCTATGGTTATAGGACCAACACAACACTGTCATCTGTTAGTTATGCTATGGTTATAGGAGGACCAACACTGTCACACTGTCATCTGTTAGTTATGCTATGGTTATAGGACCAACAACACTGTCATCTGTTAGTTATGCTATGGTTATAGGACCAACACAACACTGTCATCTGTTAGTTATGCTATGGTTATAGGATCTGTTAGTTATGCCAACACAACACTGTCATCTGTTAGTTATGCTATGGTTATAGGACCAACACAACACTGTCATCTGTTAGTTATGCTATGGTTATAGGACCAACACAACACTGTCATCTGTTAGTTATGCTATGGTTATAGGACCACAACACTGTCATCTGTTAGTTATGCTATGGTTATAGGACCAACACAACACTGTCATCTGTTAGTTATGCTATGGTTATAGGACCAACACAACACTGTCATCTGTTAGTTATGCTATGGTTATAGGACCAACAACACTGTCATCTGTTAGTTATGCTATGGTTATAGGACCAACACTGTCATCTGTTAGTTATGCTATGGTTATAGGAGGACCAACACTGTCATCTGTTAGTTATGCTATGGTTATAGGACCAACACTGTCATCTGTTAGTTATGCTATGGTTATAGGACCAACACAACACTGTCATCTGTTAGTTATGCTATGGTTATAGGACCAACACAACACTGTCATCTGTTAGTTATGCTATGACCAACCAACACTGTCATCTGTTAGTTAGGACCAACACAACACTGTCATCTGTTAGTTATGCTATGGTTATAGGACCAACACTGTCATCAACACTGTCATCTATGGTTATAGGACCAACACACTGTCATATGTTAGTTATGGTTATAGGACCAACACAACACTGTCATCTGTTAGTTATGCTATGGTTATAGGAGGACCAACACTGTCATCTGTTAGTTATGCTATGGTTATAGGACACAACACTGTCATCTGTTAGTTATGCTATGGTTATAGGACCAACACACTGTCATCTGTTAGTTATGCTATGGTTATAGGACCAACACAACACTGTCATCTGTTAGTTATGCTATGGTTATAGGAGGACCAACACTGTCATCTGTTAGTTATGCTATGGTTATAGGACCAACACAACACTGTCATCTGTTAGTTATGCTATGGTTATAGGACCAACACACTGTCATCTGTTAGTTATGCTATGGTTATAGGAGGACCAACACTGTCATCTGTTAGTTATGCTATGGTTATAGGACCAACACAACACTGTCATCTGTTAGTTATGCTATGGTTATAGGACCAACACAACACTGTCATCTGTTAGTTATGCTATGGTTATAGGACCAACACACTGTCATCTGTTAGTTATGCTATGGTTATAGGACCAACACAACACTGTCATCTGTTAGTTATGCTATGGTTATAGGACCAACACACACTGTCATCTGTCATCTAGGACCAACACTGTCATCTGTTAGTTATGCTATGGTTATAGGACTGTCATCTGTTAGTTATGCTATGGTTATAGGACCAACACTGTCATCTGTTAGTTATGCTATGGTTATAGGACCAACACTGTCATCTGTTAGTTATGCTATGGTTATAGGACCAACACAACACTGTCATCTGTTAGTTATGCTATGGTTATAGGACCAACACAACACTGTCATCTGTTAGTTATGCTATGGTTATAGGACCAACACAACACTGTCATCTGTTAGTTATGCTATGGTTATAGGACCAACACAACACTGTCATCTGTTAGTTATGCTATGGTTATAGGAGGACCAACACTGTCATCTGTTAGTTATGCTATGGTTATAGGACCAACACAACACTGTCATCTGTTAGTTATGCTATGGTTATGCTATGGTTACCTTTTAGAGGACCAACACTGTCATCTGTTAGTTATGCTATGGTTATAGGACCAACACTGTCATCTGTTAGTTATGCTATGGTTATAGGACCAACACAACACTGTCATCTGTTAGTTATGCTATGGTTATAGGACCAACACAACACTGTCATCTGTTAGTTATGCTATGGTTATAGGACCAACACAACACTGTCATCTGGTAGTTATGCTATGGTTATGACCAACACAACACTGTCATCTGGTTATATGGTTATAGGACCACAACACTGTCATCTGTTAGTTATGCTATGGTTATAGGACCAACACAACACTGTCATCTGTTAGTTATGCTATGGTTATAGGACCAACACTGTCATCACAACACTGTCATCTGTTAGTTATGCTATGGTTATAGGACCAACCAACACTGTCATCTGTTAGTTATGCTATGGTTATAGGACCAACACAACACTGTCATCTGTTAGCTATGCTATGGTTATAGGACCAACACAACACTGTCATCTGTTAGTTATGCTATGGTTATAGGACCAACACAACACTGTCATCTGTTAGTTATGCTATGGTTATAGGACCAACACAACACTGTCATCTGTTAGTTATGCTATGGTTATAGGACCAACACAACACTGTCATCTGTTAGTTATGCTATGGTTATAGGACCAACACAACACTGTCATCTGTTAGTTATGCTATGGTTATAGGACCAACACAACACTGTCATCTGTTAGTTATGCTATGGTTATAGACCAACACAACACTGTCATCTGTTAGTTATGCTATGGTTATAGGACCAACACAACACTGTCATCTGTTAGTTATGCTATGGTTATAGGACCAACCAACACTGTCATCTGTTAGTTATGCTATGGTTATAGGACCAACACAACACTGTCATCTGTTAGTTATGCTATGGTTATAGGACCAACACAACACTGTCATCTGTTAGTTATGCTATGGTTATAGGACCAACACAACACTGTCATCTGTTAGTTATGCTATGGTTATAGGACCAACACAACACTGTCATCTGTTAGTTATGCTATGGTTATAGGAGGACCAACACTGTCATCTGTTAGTTATGCTATGGTTATAGGAGGACCAACACTGTCATCTGTTAGGTTATGTCATCTGGTTATATGGTTATAGGACCAACACTGTCATCTGTTAGTTATGCTATGGTTATAGGAGGACAACAACACTGTCATCTGTTAGTTATGCTATGGTTATAGGACTGTCAACTATGGTTATAGGACAACACTGTCATCTGTTAGTTATGCTATGGTTATAGGACCAACAACACTGTCATCTGTTAGTTATGCTATGGTTATAACACAACACTGTCATCAGTTATGCTATGGTTATAGGACCAACACTGTCATCTGTTAGTTATGCTATGGTTATAGGAGGACCAACACTGTCATCTGTTAGTTATGCTATGGTTATAGGACCAGGAGGACCAACACTGTCATCTGTTAGTTATGCTATGGTTATAGGACTGTCATCAATGCTATGGTTATAGGAGGACAACACTGTCATCTGTTAGTTATGCTATGGTTATAGGACCAACACTGTCATCTGTTAGTTATGCTATGGTTATAGGACCAACACTGTCATCTGTTAGTTATGCTATGGTTATAGGAGGACCAACACTGTCATCTGTTAGTTATGCTATGGTTATAGGACCAACACAACACTGTCATCTGTTAGTTATGCTATGGTTATAGGACCAACACAACACTGTCATCTGTTAGTTATGCTATGGTTATAGGACCAACACAACACTGTCATCTGTTAGTTATGCTATGGTTATAGGACCAACACAACACTGTCATCTGTTAGCTATGCTATGGTTATAGGACCAACACTGTCATCTGTTAGTTATGCTATGGTTATAGGACCAACACAACACTGTCATCTGTTAGTTATGCTATGGTTATAGGAGGACCAACACTGTCATCTGTTAGTTATGCTATGGTTATAGGACCAACAACACTGTCATCTGTTAGTTATGCTATGGTTATAGGACCAACACAACACTGTCATCTGTTAGTTATGCTATGGTTATAGGTCATCTGTTAGTTATGCTATGGTTATAGGACCAACACTGTCATCTGTTAGTTATGACCAACACAACACTGTATCTGTTAGTTATAGGACCAACACACTGTCATCTGTTAGTTATGCTATGGTTATAGGAGGACCAACACAACACTGTCATCTGTTAGTTATGCTATGGTTATAGGACCAACACAACACTGTCATCTGTTAGTTATGCTATGGTTATAGGACCAACACAACACTGTCATCTGTTAGTTATGCTATGGTTATAGGACCAACACAACACTGTCATCTGTTAGTTATGCTATGGTTATAGGACCAACAACACTGTCATCTGTTAGTTATGCTATGGTTATAGGACCAACACAACACTGTCATCTGTTAGTTATGCTATGGTTATAGGAGGACCAACACACTGTCATCTGTTAGTTATGCTATGGTTATAGGACCAACACAACACTGTCATCTGTTAGTTATGCTATGGTTATAGGACCAACACAACACTGTCATCTGTTAGTTATGCTATGGTTATAGGACCAACACAACACTGTCATCTGTTAGTTATGCTATGGTTATAGGACCAACACAACACTGTCATCTGTTAGTTATGCTATGGTTATAGGACCAACACAACACTGTCATCTGTTAGTTATGCTACTGGTTATATGGTTATAGACCAACACAACACTGTCATCTGTTAGTTATGCTATGGTTATAGGAGGACCAACACTGTCATCTGTTAGTTATGCTATGGTTATAGGACTGTCATCAACTATGGTTATAGGACCAACACAACACTGTCATCTGTTAGTTATGCTATGGTTATAGGAGGACCAACACTGTCATCTGTTAGTTATGCTATGGTTATAGGACCAACACAACACTGTCATCTGTTAGTTATGCTATGGTTATAGGACCAACACTGTCATCTGTTAGTTATGCTATGGTTATAGGAGGACCAACACTGTCATCTGTTAGTTATGCTATGGTTATAGGACCAAACACTGTCATCTGTTAGTTATGCTATGGTTATAGGACAACACTGTCATCTGTTAGTTATGCTATGGTTATAGGACCAACCAACACTGTCATCTGTTAGTTATGCTATGGTTATAGGACCAACACAACACTGTCATCTGTTAGTTATGCTATGGTTATAGGACTGTCATCAACTATGGTTATAGGAGGACAACACTGTCATCTGTTAGTTATGCTATGGTTATAGGACCAACACAACACTGTCATCTGTTAGTTATGCTATGGTTATAGGACCAACACAACACTGTCATCTGTTAGTTATGCTATGGTTATAGGTTAGTTATGCTATGGTTATAGGACCAACACTGTCATCTGTTAGTTATGCTATGGTTATAGGACCAACACAACACTGTCATCTGTTAGTTTATGCTATGGTTATAGGACCAGTTATGCACAACACTGTCATCTGTTAGTTATGCTATGGTTATAGGACCAACACAACACTGTCATCTGTTAGTTATGCTATGGTTATAGGACCAACACAACACTGTCATCTGTTAGTTATGCTATGGTTATAGGACCAACACTGTCATCTGTTAGTTATGCTATGGTTATAGGACCAACACAACACTGTCATCTGTTAGTTATGCTATGGTTATAGGACCAACACAACACTGTCATCTGTTAGTTATGCTATGGTTATAGGACCAACACAACACTGTCATCTGTTAGTTATGCTATGGTTATAGGACCAACACAACACTGTCATCTGTTAGTTATGCTATGGTTATAGGAGGACCAACACAACACTGTCATCTGTTAGTTATGCTATGGTTATAGGACCAACACTGTCATCTGTTAGTTATGCTATGGTTATAGGACCAACACTGTCATCTGTTAGTTATGCTATGGTTATAGGACCAACACTGTCATCTGTTAGTTATGCTATGGTTATAGGACCAACACAACACTGTCATCTGTTAGTTATGCTATGGTTATAGGACCAACACAACACTTATAGTTATGCAGGACAACACAACACTGTCATCTGTTAGTTATGCTATGGTTATAGGACCAACACAACACTGTCATCTGTTAGTTATGCTATGGTTATAGGACCAACACTGTCATCTGTTAGTTATGCTATGGTTATAGGACCAACACAACACTGTCATCTGTTAGCTATGCTATGGTTATAGGACCAACTATGGTTATAGGACAACACTGTCATCTGTTAGTTATGCTATGGTTATAGGAGGACCAACACAACACTGTCATCTGTTAGTTATGCTATGGTTATAGGACCAAACACAACACTGTCATCTGTTAGTTATGCTATGGTTATAGGACCAACAACACTGTCATCTGTTAGTTATGCTATGGTTATAGGAGGACCAACCAACACTGTCATCTGTTAGTTATGCTATGGTTATAGGACCAACACAACACTGTCATCTGTTAGTTATGCTATGGTTATAGGACCAACACAACACTGTCATCTGTTAGTTATGCTATGGTTATAGGACCAACACAACACTGTCATCTGTTAGTTATGCTATGGTTATAGGACCAACCAACACAACACTGTCATCTGTTAGTTATGCTATGGTTATAGGACCAACACAACACTGTCATCTGTTAGTTATGCTATGGTTATAGGAGGACCAACACTGTCATCTGTTAGTTATGCTATGGTTATAGGACCAACACTGTCATCTGTTAGTTATGCTATGGTTATAGGACCAACCAACACTGTCATCTGTTAGTTATGCTATGGTTATAGGACCAACACAACACTGTCATCTGTTATGCTATGGTTATATGTCATCTGTTAGTTATGGTTATAGGAGGACCAACACTGTCATCTGTTAGTTATGCTATGGTTATAGGAGGACACAACACTGGTCATCTGTTAGTTATGCTATGGTTATAGGACACAACACTGTCATCTGTTAGTTATGCTATGGTTATAGGACCAACCAACACTGTCATCTGTTAGTTATGCTATGGTTATAGGACCAACACAACACTGTCATCTGTTAGTTATGCTATGGTTATAGGAGGACCAACACTGTCATCTGTTAGTTATGCTATGGTTATAGGAGGACCAACACTGTCATCTGTTAGTTATGCTATGGTTATAGGAGGACCAACCAACACTGTCATCTGTTAGTTATGCTATGGTTATAGGACCAACACAACACTGTCATCTGTTAGTTATGCTATGGTTATAGGACCAACACTGTCATCTGTTAGTTATGCTATGGTTATAGGAGGACCAACACTGTCATCTGTTAGTTATGCTATGGTTATAGGACCAACACTGTCATCTGTTAGTTATGCTATGGTTATAGGAGGACCAACACTGTCATCTGTTAGTTATGCTATGGTTATAGGACCAACCAACACTGTCATCTGTTAGTTATGCTATGGTTATAGTACCAACACAACACTGTCATCTGTTAGTTATGCTATGGTTATAGGACCAACACAACACTGTCATCTGTTAGTTATCTATGGTTATAGGACCAACACAACACTGTCATCTGTTAGTTATGCTATGGTTATAGGACCAACACAACACTGTCATCTGTTAGTTATGCTATGGTTATAGGACCAACACAACACTGTCATCTGTTAGTTATGCTATGGTTATAGGAGGACCAACACTGTCATCTGTTGTTATGCTATGGTTATAGGTTACACTGTCATCTGTTAGTTATGCTATGGTTATAGGACCAACACTGTCATCTGTTAGTTATGCTATGGTTATATGGTTATAGGAGGACCAACACTGTCATCTGTTAGTTATGCTATGGTTATAGGAGGACCAACACTGTCATCTGTTAGTTATGCTATGGTTATAGGACAACACAACACTGTCATCTGTTAGTTATGCTATGGTTATAGGACCAACCAACACTGTCATCTGTTAGTTATGCTATGGTTATAGGACCAACCAACACTGTCATCTGTTAGTTATGCTATGGTTATAGGACCAACACAACTGTCATCTGTTAGTTATCTATGTTATAGGACCAACACTGTCATCTGTTAGTTATGCTATGGTTATAGGACCAACACTGTCATCTGTTAGTTATGCTATGGTTATAGGACCAACACACTGTCATCTGTTAGTTATGCTATGGTTATAGGAGGACCAACACAACACTGTCATCTGTTAGTTATGCTATGGTTATAGGACCAACACAACACTGTCATCTGTTAGTTATGCTATGGTTATAGGACCAACACAACACTGTCATCTGTTAGTTATGCTATGGTTATAGGACCAACACAACACTGTCATCTGTTAGTTATGCTATGGTTATAGGAGGACACAACACTGTCATCTGTTAGTTATGCTATGGTTATAGGACCAACACAACACTGTCATCTGTTAGTTATGCTATGGTTATAGGAGGACCAACACAACACTGTCATCTGTTAGTTATGCTATGGTTATAGGACCAACACAACACTGTCATCTGTTAGTTATGCTATGGTTATAGGACCAACACAACACTGTCATCTGTTAGTTATGCTATGGTTATAGGACCAAACAACACTGTCATCTGTTAGTTATGCTATGGTTATAGGAGGACCAACACTGTCATCTGTTAGTTATGCTATGGTTATAGGACCAACACAACACTGTCATCTGTTAGTTATGCTATGGTTATAGGACCAACACAACACTGTCATCTGTTAGTTATGCTATGGTTATAGGACCAACACAACACTGTCATCTGTTAGTTATGCTATGGTTATAGGAGGACCAACACACTGTCATCTGTTAGTTATGCTATGGTTATAGGACCAACACAACACTGTCATCTGTTAGTTATGCTATGGTTATAGGACCAACACAACACTGTCATCTGTTAGTTATGCTATGGTTATAGGACCAACACACTGTCATCTGTTAGTTATGCTATGGTTATAGGAGGACCAACACTGTCATCTGTTAGTTATGCTATGGTTATAGGACCAACACAACACTGTCATCTGTTATGGTTATGACCAACACAACACTGTCATCTGTTGGTTATACTGTCATCTGGACTATGGTTATAGGACCAACAACACTGTCATCTGTTAGTTATGCTATGGTTATAGGACCACAACACTGTCATCTGTTAGTTATGCTATGGTTATAGGAGGACCAACACTGTCATCTGTTAGTTATGCTATGGTTATAGGAGGAACAACACTGTCATCTGTTAGTTATGCTATGGTTATAGGACCAACACAACACTGTCATCTGTTAGTTATGCTATGGTTATAGGACCAACACTGTCATCTGTTAGTTACACTGTCATCTGTTAGTTATGCTATGGTTATAGGACCAACACAACACTGTCATCTGTTAGTTATGCTATGGTTATAGGACCAACACAACACTGTCATCTGTTAGTTATGCTATGGTTATAGGACCAACACAACACTGTCATCTGTTAGTTATGCTATGGTTATAGGAGGACCAACACAACACTGTCATCTGTTAGTTATGCTATGGTTATAGGAGGACCAACACAACACTGTCATCTGTTAGTTATGCTATGGTTATAGGAGGACCAACACTGTCATCTGTTAGTTATGCTATGGTTATAGGAGGACCAACACAACACTGTCATCTGTTAGTTATGCTATGGTTATAGGACCAACAACACTGTCATCTGTTAGTTATGCTATGGTTATAGGACCAACACTGTCATCTGTTAGTTATGCTATGGTTATAGGAGGACCAACAACACTGTCATCTGTTAGTTATGCTATGGTTATAGGAGGACCAACACAACACTGTCATCTGTTAGTTATGCTATGGTTATAGGACCAACACAACACTGTCATCTGTTAGTTATGCTATGGTTATAGGACTGTCATCAGTTATGCTATGGTTATAGGAGGACAACACTGTCATCTGTTAGTTATGCTATGGTTATAGGAGGACCAACACTGTCATCTGTTAGTTATGCTATGGTTATAGGAGGACCAACACTGTCATCTGTTAGCTATGCTATGGTTATAGGACCAACACTGTCATCTGTTAGTTATGTTATGGTTATAGGAGGACCAACACACTGTCATCTGTTAGTTATGCTATGGTTATAGGAGGACACAACACTGTCATCTGTTAGTTATGCTATGGTTATAGGAGGACCAACACACTGTCATCTGTTAGTTATGCTATGGTTATAGGAGGACCAACACTGTCATCTGTTAGTTATGCTATGGTTATAGGAGGACCAACACTGTCATCTGTTAGTTATGCTATGGTTATAGGACCAACACTGTCATCTGTTAGTTATGCTATGGTTATAGGACCAACACTGTCATCTGTTAGTTATGCTATGGTTATATGGTTAGGACCAACACAACACTGTCATCTGTTAGTTATGCTATGGTTATAGGACATCTGTTAGTTATGCTATGGTTATAGGAGGACCAACACTGTCATCTGTTAGTTATGCTATGGTTATAGGTCATCCTATGGTTATAGGAACAACACTGTCATCTGTTAGTTATGCTATGGTTATAGGACCAACACAACACTGTCATCTGTTAGTTATGCTATGGTTATAGGACCAACACTGTCATCTGTTAGTTATGCTATGGTTATAGGACCCAACACTGTCATCTGTTAGTTATGCTATGGTTATAGGACCAACACAACACTGTCATCTGTTAGTTATGCTATGGTTATAGGACCAACACAACACTGTCATCTGTTAGTTATGCTATGGTTATAGGACCAACACAACACTGTCATCTGTTAGTTATGCTATGGTTATAGGACCAACACAACACTGTCATCTGTTAGTTATGCTATGGTTATAGGACCAACACACAACACTGTCATCTGTTAGTTATGCTATGGTTATAGGACCAACAACACTGTCATCTGTTAGTTATGCTATGGTTATAGGACCATCTGTTAGTTATGCTATGGTTATAGGACAACACTGTCATCTGTTAGTTATGCTATGGTTAGGAGGACCAACACTGTCATCTGTTAGTTATGCTATGGTTATAGGACCAACACAACACTGTCATCTGTTAGTTATGCTATGGTTATAGGACCAACAACACTGTCATCTGTTAGTTATGCTATGGTTATAGGACCAACACTGTCATCTGTTAGTTATGCTATGGTTATAGGACCAACAACACTGTCATCTGTTAGTTATGCTATGGTTATAGGACCAACACAACACTGTCATCTGTTAGTTATGCTATGGTTATAGGACCAACACAACACTGTCATCTGTTAGTTATGCTATGGTTATAGGACCAACACAACACTGTCATCTGTTAGTTATGCTATGGTTATAGGACCAACACTGTCATCTGTTAGTTATGCTATGGTTATAGGAGGACCAACACTGTCATCTGTTAGTTATGCTATGGTTATAGGACCAACACAACACTGTCATCTGTTAGTTATGCTATGGTTATAGGACCAACACTGTCATCTGTTAGTTATGCTATGGTTATAGGACCAACACAACACTGTCATCTGTTAGTTATGCTATGGTTATAGGAGGACCAACACTGTCATCTGTTAGTTATGCTATGGTTATAGGAGGACCAACACTGTCATCTGTTAGTTATGCTATGGTTATAGGACCAACACAACACTGTCATCTGTTAGTTATGCTATGGTTATAGGACCAACCAACACTGTCATCTGTTAGTTATGCTATGGTTATAGGACCAACACAACACTGTCATCTGTTAGTTATGCTATGGTTATAGGACCAACACAACACTGTCATCTGTTAGTTATGCTATGGTTATAGGACCAACACAACACTATCTGTTGGTTATATGGTTATAGGACCAACACTGTCATCTGTTAGTTATGCTATGGTTATAGGAGGACCAACACAACACTGTCATCTGTTAGTTATGCTATGGTTATAGGAGGACCAACACTGTCATCTGTTAGTTATGCTATGGTTATAGGACCAACACAACACTGTCATCTGTTAGTTATGCTATGGTTATAGGACCAACACAACACTGTCATCTGTTAGTTATGCTATGGTTATAGGAGGACCAACACTGTCATCTGTTAGTTATGCTATGGTTATAGGACCAACAACACTGTCATCTGTTAGTTATGCTATGGTTATAGGAGGACCAACACTGTCATCTGTTAGTTATGCTATGGTTATAGGACCAACAACACTGTCATCTGTTAGTTATGCTATGGTTATAGGACCAACACAACACTGTCATCTGTTAGTTATGCTATGGTTATAGGACCACTGTCATCTGTTAGTTACTGGTCATCATCTGTTAGTTATGCTATGGTTATAGGACCAACACAACACTGTCATCTGTTAGTTATGCTATGGTTATAGGAGGACCAACACACTGTCATCTGTTAGTTATGCAACCAACACAACACTGTCATCTGTTAGTTATGCTATGGTTATAGGAGGACCAACACTGTCATCTGTTAGTTATGCTGGTTATAGGACCAAACACACTGTCATCTGTTAGTTATGCTATGGTTATAGGACCAACACACTGTCATCTGTTAGTTATGCTATGGTTATAGGAGGACCAACACAACACTGTCATCTGTTAGTTATGCTATGGTTATAGGACCAACACAACACTGTCATCTGTTAGTTATGCTATGGTTATAGGACCAACACAACACTGTCATCTGTTAGTTATGCTATGGTTATAGGACCAACACACTGTCATCTGTTATCATCTGTTAGTTATGCTATGGTTATAGGACCAACACAACACTGTCATCTGTTAGTTATGCTATGGTTATAGGAGGACCAACACTGTCATCTGTTAGTTATGCTATGGTTATAGGGACCAACACTGTCATCTGTTAGTTATGCTATGGTTATAGGACCAACCAACACTGTCATCTGTTAGTTATGCTATGGTTATAGGACCAACACAACACTGTCATCTGTTAGTTATGCTATGGTTATAGGACCAACACAACACTGTCATCTGTTAGTTATGCTATGGTTATAGGACCAACACAACACTGTCATCTGTTAGTTATGCTATGGTTATAGGAGGACCAACACTGTCATCTGTTAGTTATGCTATGGTTATAGGACCAACACAACACTGTCATCTGTTAGTTATGCTATGGTTATAGGACCAACACAACACTGTCATCTGTTAGTTATGCTATGGTTATAGGACCAACACAACACTGTCATCTGTTAGTTACACTGTCATCTGTTAGTTATGCTATGGTTATAGGAGGACCTATGGTTATACAACACTGTCATCTGTTAGTTATGCTATGGTTATAGGACTGTCATCTGTTAGTTAACAACACTGTCATCTGTTAGTTATGCTATGGTTATAGGACCAACACAACACTGTCATCTGTTAGTTATGCTATGGTTATAGGACCAACACAACACTGTCATCTGTTAGTTATGCTATGGTTATAGGACCAACACAACACTGTCATCTGTTAGTTATGCTATGGTTATAGGACCAACACAACACTGTCATCTGTTAGTTATGCTATGGTTATAGGACCAACAACACTGTCATCTGTTAGTTATGCTATGGTTATAGGACCAACACTGTCATCTGTTAGTTATGCTATGGTTATAGGACCAACACACTGTCATCTGTTAGTTATGCTATGGTTATAGGAGGACCAACACTGTCATCTGTTAGTTATGCTATGGTTATAGGACCAACACAACACTGTCATCTGTTAGTTATGCTATGGTTATAGGACCAACACAACACTGTCATCTGTTAGTTATGCTATGGTTATAGGACCAACACAACACTGTCATCTGTTAGTTATGCTATGGTTATAGGAGGACCAACACTGTCATCTGTTAGTTATGCTATGGTTATAGGACCAACACTGTCATCTGTTAGTTATGCTATGGTTATAGGACTGTCATCTGTTAGCTATGCTATGGTTATAGGAGGACCAACACTGTCATCTGTTAGTTATGCTATGGTTATAGGACCAACACTGTCATCTGTTAGCTATGCTATGGTTATAGGAGGACCAACACTGTCATCTGTTAGTTATGCTATGGTTATAGGACCAACACACTGTCATCTGTTAGTTATGCTATGGTTATAGGACCAACACAACACTGTCATCTGTTAGTTATGCTATGGTTATAGGACCAACACTGTCATCTGTTAGTTATGCTATGGTTATAGGACCAACACTGTCATCTGTTAGTTATGCTATGGTTATAGGACCAACACAACACTGTCATCTGTTAGTTATGCTATGGTTATAGGACCAACACAACACTGTCATCTGTTAGTTATGCTATGGTTATAGGACCAACACAACACTGTCATCTGTTAGTTATGCTATGGTTATAGGACCAACACTGTCATCTGTTAGTTATGCTATGGTTATAGGACCAACACAACACTGTCATCTGTTAGTTATGCTATGGTTATAGGACCAACACAACACTGTCATCTGTTAGTTATGCTATGGTTATAGGACCAACACAACACTGTCATCTGTTAGTTATGCTATGGTTATAGGAGGACCAACACTGTCATCTGTTAGTTATGCTATGGTTATAGGACCAACACAACACTGTCATCTGTTAGTTATGCTATGGTTATAGGAGGACCAACACTGTCATCTGTTAGTTATGCTATGGTTATAGGACCAACACAACACTGTCATCTGTTAGTTATGCTATGGTTATAGGACCAACAACACTGTCATCTGTTAGTTATGCTATGGTTATAGGACCAACACAACACTGTCATCTGTTAGTTATGCTATGGTTATAGGACCAACACAACACTGTCATCTGTTAGTTATGCTATGGTTATAGGAGGATAGGACCAACCCAACACTGTCATCTGTTAGTTATGCTATGGTTATAGGACATCAACTATGGTTATAGGACAACACTGTCATCTGTTAGTTATGCTATGGTTATAGGAGGACAACACAACACTGTCATCTGTTAGTTATGCTATGGTTATAGGACCAACACAACACTGTCATCTGTTAGTTATGCTATGGTTATAGGAGGACCAACACTGTCATCTGTTAGTTATGCTATGGTTATAGGACCAACAACACTGTCATCTGTTAGTTATGCTATGGTTATAGGACCAACACAACACTGGCATCTGTTAGCTATGCTATGGTTATAGGACCAACACTGTCATCTGTTAGTTATGCACAACACTGTCATCTGTTAGTTATGCTATGGTTATAGGACCAACAACAACACTGTCATCTGTTAGTTATGCTATGGTTATAGGAGGACCAACACTGTCATCTGTTAGTTATGCTATGGTTATAGGACCAACACTGTCATCTGTTAGTTATGCTATGGTTATAGGACCAACAACACTGTCATCTGTTAGTTATGCTATGGTTATAGGAGGACCAACACTGTCATCTGTTAGTTATGCTATGGTTATAGGAGGACCAACACAACACTGTCATCTGTTAGTTATGCTATGGTTATAGGAGGACCAACACTGTCATCTGTTAGTTATGCTATGGTTATAGTACCAACACACTGTCATCTGTTAGTTATGCTATGGTTATAGGACATCAGTTACTATGGTTTAGGAGGACCAACACTGTCATCTGTTAGTTATGCTATGGTTATAGGACCAACACTGTCATCTGTTAGTTATGCTATGGTTATAGGAGGACCAACACTGTCATCTGTTAGTTATGCTATGGTTATAGGACCAACACTGTCATCTGTTAGTTATGCTATGGTTATAGGACCAACACAACACTGTCATCTGTTAGTTATGCTATGGTTATAGGACCAACACAACACTGTCATCTGTTAGTTATGCTATGGTTATAGGACCAACACAACACTGTCATCTGTTAGTTATGCTATGGTTATAGGACCAACACAACACTGTCATCTGTTAGTTATGCTATGGTTATAGGACCAACACAACACTGTCATCTGTTAGTTATGCTATGGTTATAGGACCAACACAACACTGTCATCTGTTAGTTATGCTATGGTTATAGGACCAACACAACACTGTCATCTGTTAGTTATGCTATGGTTATAGGACCAACACAACACTGTCATCTGTTAGTTATGCTATGGTTATAGGACCAACACAACACTGTCATCTGTTAGTTATGCCAGGACACAACACTGTCATCTGTTAGTTATGCTATGGTTATAGGACCAACACAACACTGTCATCTGTTAGTTATGCTATGGTTATAGGACCAACACAACACTGTCATCTGTTAGTTATGCTATGGTTATAGGAGGACCAACACTGTCATCTGTTAGTTATGCTATGGTTATAGGACCAACAACACTGTCATCTGTTAGTTATGCTATGGTTATAGGACCAACACAACACTGGCATCTGTTAGCTATGCTATGGTTATAGGAGGACACAACACTGTCATCTGTTAGTTATGCTATGGTTATAGGACCAACACAACACTGTCATCTGTTAGTTATGCTATGGTTATAGGACCAACACAACACTGTCATCTGTTAGTTATGCTATGGTTATAGGACCAACACAACACTGTCATCTGTTAGTTATGCTATGGTTATAGGAGGACCAACACTGTCATCTGTTAGTTATGCTATGGTTATAGGACCAACACAACACTGTCATCTGTTAGTTATGCTATGGTTATAGGACCAACACAACAGGACCAAGGACCAACACTGTCATCTGTTAGTTATGCTATGGTTATAGGACAACACTGTCATCTGTTAGTTATGCTATGGTTATAGGAGGACACAACACTGTCATCTGTTAGTTATGCTATGGTTATAGGAGGACCAACACAACACTGTCATCTGTTAGTTATGCTATGGTTATAGGACCAACACAACACTGTCATCTGTTAGTTATGCTATGGTTATAGGACCAACACAACACTGTCATCTGTTAGTTATGCTATGGTTATAGGACCAACACAACACTGTCATCTGTTAGTTATGCTATGGTTATAGGAGGACCAACACAACACTGTCATCTGTTAGTTATGCTATGGTTATAGGACCAACCAACACTGTCATCTGTTAGTTATGCTATGGTTATAGGACCAACACTGTCATCTGTTAGTTATGCTATGGTTATGACCAACACTGTCATCTGTTGGTTATAGGAGGACCACAACACTGTCATCTGTTAGTTATGCTATGGTTATAGGACCAACACTGTCATCTGTTAGTTATGCTATGGTTATAGGACCAACACAACACTGTCATCTGTTAGTTATGCTATGGTTATAGGAGGACCAACACTGTCATCTGTTAGTTATGCTATGGTTATAGGACCAACACAGGATCTGTTAGTTATGCTATGGTTATAGGACCACAACACTGTCATCTGTTAGTTATGCTATGGTTATAGGACCAACACTGTCATCTGTTAGTTATGCTATGGTTATAGGACCAACACACTGTCATCTGTTAGTTATGCTATGGTTATAGGACCAACACTGTCATCTGTTAGTTATGCTATGGTTATAGGAGGACACAACACTGTCATCTGTTAGTTATGCTATGGTTATAGGACCAACACTGTCATCTGTTAGTTATGCTATGGTTATAGGACCAACAACACTGTCATCTGTTAGTTATGCTATGGTTATAGGAGGACCAACACTGTCATCTGTTAGTTATGCTATGGTTATAGGAGGACCAACACTGTCATCTGTTAGTTATGCTATGGTTATAGGAGGACCAACACTGTCATCTGTTAGTTATGCAACACTGTCATCTGTTAGTTATGCTATGGTTATAGGACCAACACAACACTGTCATCTGTTAGTTATGCCAGGACCAACACAACACTGTCATCTGTTAGTTATGCTATGGTTATAGGACCAACACAACACTGTCATCTGTTAGTTATGCTATGGTTATAGGAGGACCAACACTGTCATCTGTTAGTTATGCTATGGTTATAGGAGGACCAACACTGTCATCTGTTAGTTATGCTATGGTTATAGGACCAACACAACACTGTCATCTGTTAGTTATGCTATGGTTATAGGACCAACACTGTCATCTGTTAGTTACTATGGTTATAGGAGGACAACACTGTCATCTGTTAGTTATGCTATGGTTATAGGACCAACCAACACTGTCATCTGTTAGCTATGCTATGGTTATAGGAGGACCAACACTGTCATCTGTTAGTTATGCTATGGTTATAGGACCAACACAACACTGTCATCTGTTAGTTATGCTATGGTTATAGGAGGACACAACACTGTCATCTGTTAGTTATGCTATGGTTATAGGACCAACACACTGTCATCTGTTAGTTATGCTATGGTTATAGGAGGACCAACACAACACTGTCATCTGTTAGTTATGCTATGGTTATAGGACCAACACAACACTGTCATCTGTTAGTTATGCTATGGTTATAGGACCAACACTGGACTATGCTATGGTTATAGGACACAACAC
This sequence comes from Oncorhynchus gorbuscha, assembly GCF_021184085.1. Taxonomy (NCBI): domain Eukaryota; kingdom Metazoa; phylum Chordata; class Actinopteri; order Salmoniformes; family Salmonidae; genus Oncorhynchus; species Oncorhynchus gorbuscha. The sequence goes on from NC_060190.1 coordinate 81,977,381, forward strand.
TGTCATCTGTTAGTTATGCTATGGTTTATCAGGTTATGCAGGACCAACACTGTCATCTGTTAGTTATGCTATGGTTATAGGACCAACACAACACTGTCATCTGTTAGTTATGCTATGGTTATAGGACCAACACTGTCATCTGTCATCTATGGTTATAGGACCAACACTGTCATCTGGTTATGCTATGGTTATAGGACCAACACTGTCATCTGTTAGTTATGCTATGGTTATAGGACCAACACAACACTGTCAGGACCAACACTGTCATCTGTTAGTTATGCTATGGTTATAGGAGGACCAACACAACACTGTCATCTGTTAGTTATGCTATGGTTATAGGAGGACCAACACTGTCATCTGTTAGTTATGCTATGGTTATAGGAGGACCAACACTGTCATCTGTTAGTTATGCTATGGTTATAGGAGGACCAACACTGTCATCTGTTAGTTATGCTATGGTTATAGGGGTCATCTGTTAGTTATGCTATGGTTATAGGACCAACACTGTCATCTGTTAGTTATGCTATGGTTATAGGACCAACACTGTCATCTGTTAGTTATGCTATGGTTATAGGACCAACACACTGTCATCTGTTAGTTATGCTATGGTTATAGGAGGACCAACACACTGTCATCTGTTAGTTATGCTATGGTTATAGGACCAACACTGTCATCTGTTAGTTATGCTATGGTTATAGGACCAACACTGTCATCTGTTAGTTATGCTATGGTTATAGGACCAACACAACACTGTCATCTGTTAGTTATGCTATGGTTATAGGAGGACCAACACTGTCATCTGTTAGTTATGCTATGGTTATAGGACCAACACTGTCATCTGTTAGTTATGCTATGGTTATAGGAGGACCAACACTGTCATCTGTTAGTTATGCTATGGTTATAGGACCAACACTGTCATCTGTTAGTTATGCTATGGTTATAGGAGGACCAACACTGTCATCTGTTAGTTATGCTATGGTTATAGGACCAACACTGTCATCTGTTAGTTATGCAACACTGTCATCTGTTAGTTATGCTATGGTTATAGGAGGACTATGGTTATAGGACCAACACAACACTGTCATCTGTTAGTTATGCTATGGTTATAGGAGGAACAACACTGTCATCTGTTAGTTATGCTATGGTTATAGGAGGACCAACACTGTCATCTGTTAGTTATGCTATGGTTATAGGAGGACCAACACTGTCATCTGTTAGTTATGCTATGGTTATAGGAGGACCAACACTGTCATCTGTTAGTTATGCTATGGTTATAGGAGGACCAACACTGTCATCTGTTAGTTATGCTATGGTTATAGGAGGACCAACACTGTCATCTGTTAGTTATGCTATGGTTATAGGACCAACACTGTCATCTGTTAGTTATGCTATGGTTATAGGACCAACACAACACTGTCATCTGTTAGTTATGCTATGGTTATAGGAGGACCAACACTGTCATCTGTTAGTTATGCTATGGTTATAGGACCAACACTGTCATCTGTTAGTTATGCTATGGTTATAGGACATCTGTTAGTTACAACACTGTCATCTGTTAGTTATGCTATGGTTATAGGAGGACCAACACAACACTGTCATCTGTTAGTTATGCTATGGTTATGCTATGGTTAGGACCAACACTGTCATCTGTTAGTTATGCTATGGTTATAGGAGGACCAACACTGTCATCTGTTAGTTATGCTATGGTTATAGGACCAATCTGTTAGTTATGCTATGGTTATAGGAGGACCAACACTGTCATCTGTTAGTTATGCTATGGTTATAGGACCAACACTGTCATCTGTTAGTTATGCTATGGTTATAGGACCAACCAACACTGTCATCTGTTAGTTATGCTATGGTTATAGGAGGACCAACACTGTCATCTGTTAGTTATCTATGGTTATAGGACCAACCAACACTGTCATCTGTTAGTTATGCTATGGTTATAGGACCAACACAACACTGTCATCTGTTAGTTATGCTATGGTTATAGGAGGACACAACACTGTCATCTGTTAGTTATGCTATGGTTATAGGACCAACACAACACTGTCATCTGTTAGTTATGCTATGGTTATAGGACCAACACTGTCATCTGTTAGTTATGCTATGGTTATAGGACAACACTGTCACCAACACTGTCATCTGTTAGTTATGCTATGGTTATAGGACCAACACTGTCATCTGTTAGTTATGCTATGGTTATAGGACCAACACTGTCATCTGTTAGTTATGCTATGGTTATAGGACCAACACAACACTGTCATCTGTTAGTTATGCTATGGTTATAGGACCAACACTGTCATCTGTTAGTTATGCTATGGTTATAGGAGGACCAACACTGTCATCTGTTAGTTATGCTATGGTTATAGGAGGACCAACACTGTCATCTGTTAGTTATGCTATGGTTATAGGAGGACCAACACTGTCATCTGTTAGTTATGCTATGGTTATAGGACCAACACAACACTGTCATCTGTTAGTTATGCTATGGTTATAGGACCAACACTGTCATCTGTTAGTTACTATGGTTATAGGACCAACAACACTGTCATCTGTTAGCTATGCTATGGTTATAGGAGGACCAACACTGTCATCTGTTAGTTATGCTATGGTTATAGGACCAACACTGTCATCTGTTAGTTATGCTATGGTTATAGGACCAACACTGTCATCTGTTAGTTATGCTATGGTTATAGGAGGACCAACACTGTCATCTGTTAGTTATGCTATGGTTATAGGAGGACCAAACACTGTCATCCAACACTGTCATCTGTTAGTTATGCTATGGTTATAGGACCAACACAACACTGTCATCTGTTAGTTATGCTATGGTTATAGGACCAAACAACACTGTCATCTGTTAGTTATGCTATGGTTATCATCTGGTTAGGACACAACACTGTCATCTGTTAGTTATGCTATGGTTATAGGACCAACACTGTCATCTGTTAGTTATGCTATGGTTATGGACCAACACTGTCATCTGTTAGTTATGCTATGGTTATAGGAGGATGGTTATAGGACAACACTGTCATCTGTTAGTTATGCTATGGTTATAGGACCAACAACACTGTCATCTGTTAGTTATGCTATGGTTATAGGAGGACCAACACAACACTGTCATCTGTTAGTTATGCTATGGTTATAGGAGGACCAACACTGTCATCTGTTAGTTATGCTATGGTTATAGGACCAACACAACACTGTCATCTGTTAGTTATGCTATGGTTATGGAGGACCAAACACTGTCATCTGTTAGTTATGCTATGGTTATAGGACCAAACACTGTCATCTGTTAGTTATGCTATGGTTATAGGACCAACAACACTGTCATCTGTTAGTTATGCTATGGTTATAGGACCAACACAACACTGTCATCTGTTAGTTATGCTATGGTTATAGGACCAACCAACACTGTCATCTGTTAGTTATGCTATGGTTATAGGACCAACACAACACTGTCATCTGTTAGTTATGCTATGGTTATATGCTATGGGACCAACACTGTCATCTGTTAGTTATGCTATGGTTATAGGAGGACCAACACTGTCATCTGTTAGTTACTATGGTTATAGGACCAACCAACACTGTCATCTGTTAGTTATGCTATGGTTATAGGACCACAACACTGTCATCTGTTAGTTATGCTATGGTTATAGGACCAACACTGTCATCTGTTAGTTATGCTATGGTTATAGGAGGACAACAACACTGTCATCTGTTAGTTATGCTATGGTTATAGGACCAACCAACACTGTCATCTGTTAGTTATGCTATGGTTATAGGACCAACACAACACTGTCATCTGTTAGTTATGCTATGGTTATAGGACCAACACAACACTGTCATCTGTTAGTTATGCTATGGTTATAGGACCAACACAACACTGTCATCTGTTAGTTATGCTATGGTTATAGGACCAACACAACACTGTCATCTGTTAGTTAGGACCAACACAACACTGTCATCTGTTAGTATGCTATGGTTATAGGACCAACACAACACTGTCATCTGTTAGTTATGCTATGGTTATAGGACCAACACAACACTGTCATCTGTTAGTTATGCTATGGTTATAGGAGGACCAACACAACACTGTCATCTGTTAGTTATGCTATGGTTATAGGACCAACACAACACTGTCATCTGTTAGGACCAACACACTGTCATCTGTTAGTTATGCTATGGTTATAGGACCAACACAACACTGTCATCTGTTAGTTATGCTATGGTTATAGGACCAACACACTGTCATCTGTTAGTTATGCTATGGTTATAGGACCAACACAACACTGTCATCTGTTAGTTATGCTATGGTTATAGGACCACTGTCATCTGTTAGTTACAACACTGTCATCTGTTAGTTATGCTATGGTTATAGGACCAACACACTGTCATCTGTTAGTTATGCTATGGTTATAGGACCAACACAACACTGTCATCTGTTAGTTATGCTATGGTTATAGGACCAACACAACACTGTCATCTGTTAGTTATGCTATGGTTATAGGACCAACACAACACTGTCATCTGTTAGTTATGCTATGGTTATAGGACCAACACACTGTCATCATCTGTTAGTTATGCTATGGTTATAGGACCAACACAACACTGTCATCTGTTAGTTATGCTATGGTTATAGGACCAACACAACACTGTCATCTGTTAGTTATGCTATGGTTATAGGACCAACACAACACTGTCATCTGTTAGTTATGCTATGGTTATAGGACCAACACAACACTGTCATCTGTTAGTTATGCTATGGTTATAGGAGGACCAACACAACACTGTCATCTGTTAGTTATGCTATGGTTATAGGACCAACACAACACTGTCATCTGTTAGTATATGGTTATGCTCATCTGTTAGTTATGCTATGGTTATAGGACCAACACAACACTGTCATCTGTTAGTTATGCTATGGTTATAGGACCAACACAACACTGTCATCTGTTAGTTATGCTATGGTTATAGGAGGACCAACACTGTCATCTGTTAGTTATGCTATGGTTATAGGACCAACACAACACTGTCATCTGTTAGTTATGCTATGGTTATAGGACCAACAACACTGTCATCTGTTAGCTATGCTATGGTTATATGGAGGACCAACACTGTCATCTGTTAGTTATGCTATGGTTATAGGACCAACACAACACTGTCATCTGTTAGTTATGCTATGGTTATAGGACCAACACAACACTGTCATCTGTTAGTTATGCTATGGTTATAGGACCAACACAACACTGTCATCTGTTAGTTATGCTATGGTTATAGGACCAACACTGTCATCTGTTAGTTATGCTATGGTTATAGGACCAACACAACACTGTCATCTGTTAGTTATGCTATGGTTATAGGACCAACACAACACTGTCATCTGTTAGTTATGCTATGGTTATAGGACCAACACAACACTGTCATCTGTTAGTTATGCTATGGTTATGTTAGTTAGGGTTATACACCAACACTGTCATCTGTTAGTTATGCTATGGTTATAGGACCACAACACTGTCATCTGTTAGTTATGCTATGGTTATAGGACCAACACTGTCAGGACTAACACAACACTGTCATCTGTTAGTTATGCTATGGTTATAGGACCAACACAACACTGTCATCTGTTAGTTATGCTATGGTTATAGGACCAACACAACACTGTCATCTGTTAGTTATGCTATGGTTATAGGACCAACAACACTGTCATCTGTTAGTTATGCTATGGTTATAGGACCAACACTGTCATCTGTTAGTTATGCTATGGTTATAGGACCAACACAACACTGTCATCTGTTTATGCTATGGTTTAGGCTATGTCATCTGTTAGTTATATAGGACCAACACAACACTGTCATCTGTTAGTTATGCTATGGTTATAGGACCAACACAACACTGTCATCTGTTAGTTATGCTATGGTTATAGGAGGACCAACACAACACTGTCATCTGTTAGTTATGCTATGTTTATAGGACCAACACTGTCATCTGTTAGTTATGCTATGGTTATAGGACCAACACAACACTGTCATCTGTTAGTTATGCTATGGTTATAGGAGGACCAACACTGTCATCTGTTAGTTATGCTATGGTTATAGGACCAACACAACACTGTCATCTGTTAGTTATGCTATGGTTATAGGACCAACACAACACTGTCATCTGTTAGTTATGCTATGGTTATAGGACCAACACAACACTGTCATCTGTTAGTTATGCTATGGTTATAGGACCAACACAACACTGTCATCTGTTAGTTATGCTATGGTTATAGGACCAACACAACACTGTCATCTGTTAGTTATGCTATGGTTATAGGACCAACACAACACTGTCATCTGTTAGTTATGCTATGGTTATAGGACCAACACAACACTGTCATCTGTTAGTTATGCTATGGTTATAGGACCAACACAACACTGTCATCTGTTAGTTATGCTATGGTTATAGGAGGACCAACACTGTCATCTGTTAGTTATGCTATGGTTATAGGACCAACACAACACTGTCATCTGTTAGTTATGCTATGGTTATAGGACCAACACAACACTGTCATCTGTTAGTTATGCTATGGTTATAGGAGGACCAACACTGTCATCTGTTAGTTATGCTATGGTTATAGGAGGACCAACACTGTCATCTGTTAGTTACAACACTGTCATCTGTTAGTTATGCTATGGTTATAGTTATGCTATGGGACCAACACAACACTGTCATCTGTTAGTTATGCTATGGTTATAGGACCAACACAACACTGTCATCATGCTGGAGGACCAACACTGTCATCTGTTAGTTATGCTATGGTTATAGGAGGACACAACACTGTCATCTGTTAGTTATGCTATGGTTATAGGACCAACACAACACTGTCATCTGTTAGTTATGCTATGGTTATAGGACCAACACAACACTGTCATCTGTTAGTTATGCTATGGTTATAGGACCAACACTGTCATCTGTTAGTTATGCTATGGTTATAGGGACTGTCATCTGTTAGTTATGCTATGGTTATAGGAGGACCAACACTGTCATCTGTTAGTTATGCTATGGTTATAGGACCAACAACACTGTCATCTGTTAGTTATGCTATGGTTATAGGACCAACACAACACTGGCATCTGTTAGCTATGCTATGGTTATAGGACCAACACAACACTGGCATCTGTTAGTTATGCTATGGTTATAGGACCAACACAACACTGTCATCTGTTAGTTATGCTATGGTTATAGGACCACACAACACTGTCATCTGTTAGTTATGCTATGGTTATAGGACCAACACAACACTGTCATCTGTTAGTTATGCTATGGTTATAGGACCAACACAACACTGTCATCTGTTAGTTATGCTATGGTTATAGGACCAACACAACACTGTCATCTGTTAGTTATGCTATGGTTATAGGACCAACACAACACTGTCATCTGTTAGTTATGCTATGGTTATAGGAGGACCAACACTACTGTCATCTGTTATATGGTTATAGGACCAACACAACACTGTCATCTGTTAGTTATGCTATGGTTATAGGACCAACACAACACTGTCATCTGTTAGTTATGCTATGGTTATAGGACCAACACAACACTGTCATCTGTTAGTTATGCTATGGTTATAGGACCAACACAACACTGTCATCTGTTAGTTATGCTATGGTTATAGGACCAACACAACACTGTCATCTGTTAGTTATGCTATGGTTATAGGACCAACACAACACTGTCATCTGTTAGTTATGCTATGGTTATAGGACCAACACACTGTCATCTGTTAGTTATGCTATGGTTATAGGACCAACACAACACTGTCATCTGTTAGTTATGCTATGGTTATAGGACCAACACAACACTGTCATCTGTTAGTTATGCTATGGTTATAGGACCAACACAACACTGTCATCTGTTAGTTATGCTATGGTTATAGGAGGACCAACACAACACTGTCATCTGTTAGTTATGCTATGGTTATAGGACCAACACACTGTCATCTGTTAGTTATGCTATGGTTATCATCTGTCATCTGTTAGTTATGCTATGGTTATAGGACCACAACACTGTCATCTGTTAGTTATGCTATGGTTATAGGACCAACACAACACTGTCATCTGTTAGTTATGCTATGGTTATAGGACCAACACAACACTGTCATCTGTTAGTTATGCTATGGTTATAGGAGGACCAACACTGTCATCTGTTAGTTATGCTATGGTTATAGGACCAACACTGTCATCTGTTAGTTATGCTATGGTTATAGGACCAACAACACTGTCATCTGTTAGTTATGCTATGGTTATAGGACCAACAACACTGTCATCTGTTAGCTATGCTATGGTTATAGGAGGACCAACACTGTCATCTGTTAGTTATGCTATGGTTATAGGACCAAACACTGTCATCTGTTAGTTATGCTATCTGGTTATAGACCAACACAACACTGTCATCTGTTAGTTATGCAGGACAACACAACACTGTCATCTGTTAGTTATGCTATGGTTATAGGACCAAACACTGTCATCTGTTAGTTATGCTATGGTTATAGGACCAACACTGTCATCTGTTAGCTATGCTATGGTTATAGGAGGACCAACACTGTCATCTGTTAGTTATGCTATGGTTATAGGACCAACACTGTCATCTGTTAGTTATGCTATGGTTATAGGAGGACCAACACTGTCATCTGTTAGTTATGCTATGGTTATAGGAGGACCAACACTGTCATCTGTTAGTTATGCTATGGTTATAGGACCAACACACTGTCATCTGTTAGTTATGCTATGGTTATAGGACCAACACACTGTCATCTGTTAGCTATGCTATGGTTATAGGAGGACTATGGTTAAGGACAACACTGTCATCTGTTAGTTATGCTATGGTTATAGGACCAACACAACACTGTCATCTGTTAGTTATGCTATGGTTATAGGACCAACACACTGTCATCTGTTAGTTATGCTATGGTTATAGGAGGACCAACACAACACTGTCATCTGTTAGTTATGCTATGGTTATAGGACCAACACTGTCATCTGTTAGTTATGCACAACACTGTCATCTGTTAGTTATGCTATGGTTATAGGACCAACACAACACTGTCATCTGTTAGTTATGCTATGGTTATAGGACCAACACTGTCATCTGTTAGTTATGCTATGGTTATAGGAGGACCAACACAACACTGTCATCTGTTAGTTATGCTATGGTTATAGGACCAACACTGTCATCTGTTAGTTATGCTATGGTTATAGGACCAACACTGTCATCTGTTAGTTATGCTATGGTTATAGGACCAACACAACACTGTCATCTGTTAGTTATGCTATGGTTATAGGACCAACACAACACTGTCATCTGTTAGTTATGCTATGGTTATAGGACCAACACAACACTGTCATCTGTTAGTTATGCTATGGTTATAGGACCAACACAACACTGTCATCTGTTAGTTATGCTATGGTTATAGGACCAACACTGTCATCTGTTAGTTATGCTATGGTTATAGGACCAACAGGACCAACACAACACTGTCATCTGTTAGTTATGCTATGGTTATAGGACCAATACACTGTCATCTGTTAGTTATGCTATGGTTATAGACCAACACTGTCATCTGTTAGTTATGCTATGGTTATAGGACCAACACAACACTGTCATCTGTTAGTTATGCTATGGTTATAGGACCAACACAACACTGTCATCTGTTAGTTATGCTATGGTTATAGGACCCAACACTGTCATCTGTTAGTTATGCTATGGTTATAGGACCAACACTGGTTATGCTATGGTTATAGGACCAACACTGTCATCTGTTAGTTATGCTATGGTTATAGGACCAACACAACACTGTCATCTGTTAGTTATGCTATGGTTATAGGACCAACACAACACTGTCATCTGTTAGTTATGCTATGGTTATAGGACCAACACAACACTGTCTGTTATCTGTTAGACCAACCAACACTTCATGTTATGCTATGGTTATAGGAGGACCAACACAACACTGTCATCTGTTAGTTATGCTATGGTTATAGGAGGACCAACACTGTCATCTGTTAGTTATGCTATGGTTATAGGACCAACACTGTCATCTGTTAGTTATGCTATGGTTATAGGACCAACACAACACTGTCATCTGTTAGTTATGCTATGGTTATAGGACCAACACAACACTGTCATCTGTTAGTTATGCTATGGTTATAGGACCAACACAACACTGTCATCTGTTAGTTATGCTATGGTTATAGGACCAACACAACACTGTCATCTGTTAGTTATGCTATGGTTATAGGAGGAACAACACTGTCATCTGTTAGTTATGCTATGGTTATAGGACCAACCAACACTGTCATCTGTTAGTTTATGCTATGGTTATAGGACCAACACAACACTGTCATCTGTTAGTTATGCTATGGTTATAGGACCAACAACACTGTCATCTGTTAGTTATGCTATGGTTATAGGACCAGGACACAACACTGTCATCTGTTAGTTATGCTATGGTTATAGGAGGACTGTCATCTGTTAACTATGGTTATAGGACAACACTGTCATCTGTTAGTTATGCTATGGTTATAGGACATCAGTTATGCTATGGTTATAGGACCAACAACACTGTCATCTGTTAGTTATGCTATGGTTATAGGACCAACACAACACTGTCATCTGTTAGTTATGCTATGGTTATAGGAGGACACAACACTGTCATCTGTTAGTTATGCTATGGTTATAGGACCAACACAACACTGTCATCTGTTAGTTATGCTATGGTTATAGGACCAACTACAACACTGTCATCTGTTAGTTATGCTATGGTTATAGGACCAACACAACACTGTCATCTGTTAGTTATGCTATGGTTATAGGACCAACACAACACTGTCATCTGTTAGTTATGCTATGGTTATAGGACCAACACAACACTGTCATCTGTTAGTTATGCTATGGTTATAGGACCAACACAACACTGTCATCTGTTTATAGGACCAACACAACACTGTCATCTGTTAGTTATGCTATGGTTATAGGACCAACACAACACTGTCATCTGTTAGTTATGCTATGGTTATAGGACCAACACAACACTGTCATCTGTTAGTTATGCTATGGTTATAGGACCAACACAACACTGTCATCTGTTAGTTATGCTATGGTTATAGGACCAACACAACACTGTCATCTGTTAGTTATGCTATGGTTATAGGACCAACACAACACTGTCATCTGTTAGTTAGGACCAACACACTGTCATCTGTTAGTTATGCTATGGTTATAGGACCAACACAACACTGTCATCTGTTAGTTATGCTATGGTTATAGGACCAACACAACACTGTCATCTGTTAGTTATGCTATGGTTATAGGACCAACACAACACTGTCATCTGTTAGTTATGCTATGGTTATAGGACCAACACAACACTGTCATCTGTTAGTTATGCTATGGTTATAGGACCAACACAACACTGTCATCTGTTAGTTATGCTATGGTTATAGGACCAACACAACACTGTCATCTGTTAGTTATGCTATGGTTATAGGACCAACACAACACTGTCATCTGTTAGTTATGCTATGGTTATAGGACCAACACAACACTGTCATCTGTTAGTTATGCTATGGTTATAGGACCAACACAACACTGTCATCTGTTAGTTATGCTATGGTTATAGGACCAACACAACACTGTCATCTGTTAGTTATGCTATGGTTATAGGACCATCTGTCATCTGTTAGTTATGCTATGGTTATAGGACCAACACAACACTGTCATCTGTTAGTTATGCTATGGTTATAGGACCACTGTCATCTGTTAGTTATGCTATGGTTATAGGACAACACTGTCATCTGTTAGTTATGCTATGGTTATAGGACCAACTATGGTTATAGGACCAACACTGTCATCTGTTAGTTATGCTATGGTTATAGGACCAACACAACACTGTCATCTGTTAGTTATGCTATGGTTATAGGACCAACACAACACTGTCATCTGTTAGTTATGCTATGGTTATAGGACCAACACAACACTGTCATCTGTTAGTTATGCTATGGTTATAGGACCAACACAACACTGTCATCTGTTAGTTATGCTATGGTTATAGGACCAACACAACACTGTCATCTGTTAGTTATGCTATGGTTATAGGACCAACACAACACTGTCATCTGTTAGTTATGCTATGGTTATAGGACCAACACAACACTGTCATCTGTTAGTTATGCTATGGTTATAGGACCACTGTCATCTGTTAGTTATGCAACACTGTCATCTGTTAGTTATGCTATGGTTATAGGAGGACCAACACTGTCATCTGTTAGTTATGCTATGGTTATAGGACCAACACAACACTGTCATCTGTTATGCTATGGTTTAGGACCAACCAACACTGTCATCTGTTAGTTATGCTATGGTTATAGGACCAACACAACACTGTCATCTGTTAGTTATGCTATGGTTATAGGACCAACACAACACTGTCATCTGTTAGTTATGCTATGGTTATAGGACCAACACAACACTGTCATCTGTTAGTTATGCTATGGTTATAGGACCAACACAACACTGTCATCTGTTAGTTATGCTATGGTTATAGGACCAACACAACACTGTCATCTGTTAGTTATGCTATGGTTATAGGACCAACACAACACTGTCATCTGTTAGTTATGCTATGGTTATAGGACCAACCAACACTGTCATCTGTTAGTTATGCTATGGTTATAGGACCAACACAACACTGTCATCTGTTAGTTATGCTATGGTTATAGGATGGTTATAGGACCAACACTGTCATCAACTACAACACTGTCATCTGTTAGTTATGCTATGGTTATAGGATCCAACACAACACTGTCATCTGTTAGTTATGCTATGGTTATAGGACCAACACAACACTGTCATCTGTTAGTTATGCTATGGTTATAGGACCACACAACACTGTCATCACTATGGTTATGGACCACACTGTCATCTGTTAGTTATGCTATGGTTATAGGACCAACACAACACTGTCATCTGTTAGTTATGCTATGGTTATAGGACCAACACAACACTGTCATCTGTTAGTTATGCTATGGTTATAGGACCAACACAACACTGTCATCTGTTAGTTATGCTATGGTTATAGGACCAACACAACACTGTCATCTGTTAGTTATGCTATGGTTATAGGACCAACACTGTCATCTGTTAGTTATGCTATGGTTATAGGACAACACTGTCATCTGTTAGTTATGCTATGGTTATAGGACCAACACAACACTGTCATCTGTTAGTTATGCTATGGTTATAGGACCAACACAACACTGTCATCTGTTAGTTATGCTATGGTTATAGGACCAACACTGTCATCTGTTAGTTACACAACACTGTCATCTGTTAGTTATGCTATGGTTATAGGACCAACACAACACTGTCATCTGTTAGTTATGCTATGGTTATAGGACCAACAACACTGTCAACACTGTCATCTGTTAGTTATGCTATGGTTATAGGACCAACACAACACTGTCATCTGTTAGTTATGCTATGGTTATAGGACCAACACAACACTGTCATCTGTTAGTTATGCTATGGTTATAGGACCAACACAACACTGTCATCTGTTAGTTATGCTATGGTTATAGGACCAACACAACACTGTCATCTGTTAGTTATGCTATGGTTATAGGACCAACACAACACTGTCATCTGTTAGTTATGCTATGGTTATAGGACCAACACAACACTGTCATCTGTTAGTTATGCTATGGTTATAGGACCAACACAACACTGTCATCTGTTAGTTATGCTATGGTTATAGGACAACACTGTCATCTGTTAGTTATGCTATGGTTATAGGACCAACACTGTCATCTGTTAGTTATGCTATGGTTATAGGACCAACACAACACTGTCATCTGTTAGTTATGCTATGGTTATAGGACCAACACAACACTGTCATCTGTTAGTTATGCTATGGTTATAGGACCACTGTCATCTGTTAGTTATGCAACACTGTCATCTGTTAGTTATGCTATGGTTATAGGACCAACACAACACTGTCATCTGTTAGTTATGCTATGGTTATAGGACCAACACAACACTGTCATCTGTTAGTTATGCTATGGTTATAGGACATCTGTTAGTTATGCTATGGTTATAGGACCAACAACACTGTCATCTGTTAGTTATGCTATGGTTATAGGACCAACACAACACTGGCATCTGTTAGTTATGCTATGGTTATAGGACCAACACAACACTGTCATCTGTTAGTTATGCTATGGTTATAGGACCAACACAACACTGTCATCTGTTAGTTATGCTATGGTTATAGGACCAACACAACACTGTCATCTGTTAGTTATGCTATGGTTATAGGACCAACACAACACTGTCATCTGTTAGTTATGCTATGGTTATAGGACCAACACAACACTGTCATCTGTTAGTTATGCTATGGTTATAGGACCACAACACTGTCATCTGTTAGTTATGCTATGGTTATAGGACCAACACAACACTGTCATCTGTTAGTTATGCTATGGTTATAGGACCAACACAACACTGTCATCTGTTAGCTATGCTATGGTTATAGGAGGACCAACACTGTCATCTGTTAGTTATGCTATGGTTATAGGACCAACACAACACTGTCATCTGTTAGTTATGCTATGGTTATAGGACCAACAACACTGTCATCTGTTAGTTATGCTATGGTTATAGGATCCTATGGTTATAGGACCACAACACTGTCATCTGTTAGTTATGCTATGGTTATAGGACCAACACAACACTGGCATCTGTTAGCTATGCTATGGTTATAGGACCAACACAACACTGGCATCTGTTAGTTATGCTATGGTTATAGGACCAACACAACACTGGCATCTGTTAGTTATGCTATGGTTATAGGACCAACCAACACTGTCATCTGTTAGTTATGCTATGGTTATAGGACCAACAACACTGTCATCTGTTAGTTATGCTATGGTTATAGGAGGACACAACACTGTCATCTGTTAGTTATGCTATGGTTATAGGACCACAACACTGTCATCTGTTAGTTATGACCAACACACTGTCATCTGTTAGTTATGCTATGGTTATAGGACCAACAACACTGTCATCTGTTAGTTATGCTATGGTTATAGGACCAACAACACTGTCATCTGTTAGTTATGCTATGGTTATAGGACCAACAACACTGTCATCTGTTAGTTATGCTATGGTTATAGGACCAACACACTGTCATCTGTTAGTTATGCTATGGTTATAGGAGGACCAACACTGTCATCTGTTAGTTATGCTATGGTTATAGGACCAACACACTGTCATCTGTTAGTTATGCTATGGTTATAGGACCAACACTGTCATCTGTTAGCTATGCTATGGTTATAGGAGGACCAACACTGTCATCTGTTAGTTATGCTATGGTTATAGGAGGACCAACACTGTCATCTGTTAGTTATGCTATGGTTATAGGACCAACACAACACTGTCATCTGTTAGTTATGCTATGGTTATAGGAGGACCAACACTGTCATCTGTTAGTTATGCTATGGTTATAGGACCAACACAACACTGTCATCTGTTAGTTATGCTATGGTTATAGGACCAACACTGTCATCTGTTAGCTATGCTATGGTTATACTGGTTATGCTATGGTTATAGGACCAACCAACACTGTCATCTGTTAGCTATGCTATGGTTATAGGAGGACCAACACTGTCATCTGTTAGCTATGCTATGGTTATAGGAGGACCAACACTGTCATCTGTTAGCTATGCTATGGTTATAGGAGGACCAACACTGTCATCTGTTAGTTATGCTATGGTTATAGGACCAACACTGTCATCTGTTAGTTATGCTATGGTTATAGGACCAACACTGTCATCTGTTAGTTATGCTATGGTTATAGGAGGACCAACACTGTCATCTGTTAGTTATGCTATGGTTATAGGAGGACCAACACTGTCATCTGTTAGTTATGCTATGGTTATAGGACCAACAACACTGTCATCTGTTAGTTATGCTATGGTTATAGGAGGACCAACACTGTCATCTGTTAGTTATGCTATGGTTATAGGACCAACACTGTCATCTGTTAGTTATGCTATGGTTATAGGAGGACCAACACTGTCATCTGTTAGTTATGCTATGGTTATAGGGACCTATGGTTATAGGAGGACCAACACTGTCATCTGTTAGTTATGCTATGGTTATAGGAGGACCAACACTGTCATCTGTTAGTTATGCTATGGTTATAGGACCAACAACACTGTCATCTGTTAGTTATGCTATGGTTATAGGAGGACCAACACTGTCATCTGTTAGTTATGCTATGGTTATAGGACCAACACAACACTGTCATCTGTTAGTTATGCTATGGTTATAGGAGGACCAACACTGTCATCTGTTAGCTATGCTATGGTTATAGGAGGACCAACACTGTCATCTGTTAGCTATGCTATGGTTATAGGACCAACACTGTCATCTGTTAGTTATGCTATGGTTATAGGACCAACACTGTCATCTGTTAGTTATGCTATGGTTATAGGAGGACCAACACTGTCATCTGTTAGTTATGCTATGGTTATAGGAGGACCAACACTGTCATCTGTTAGTTATGCTATGGTTATAGGACCAACACTGTCATCTGTTAGCTATGCTATGGTTATAGGACCAACACTGTCATCTGTTAGCTATGCTATGGTTATAGGACCAAACACTGTCATCTGTTAGTTATGCTATGGTTATAGGACCAACACAACACTGTCATCTGTTAGTTATGCTATGGTTATAGGACCAACACAACACTGTCATCTGTTAGTTATGCTATGGTTATAGGACCAACACTGTCATCTGTTAGTTATGCTATGGTTATAGGACCAACACAACACTGTCATCTGTTAGTTATGCTATGGTTATAGGACCAACACAACACTGTCATCTGTTAGTTATGCTATGGTTATAGGACCAACACAACACTGTCATCTGTTAGCTATGCTATGGTTATAGGACCAACACTGTCATCTGTTAGTTATGCTATGGTTATAGGACCAACACAACACTGTCATCTGTTAGTTATGCTATGGTTATAGGACCAACACAACACTGTCATCTGTTAGCTATGCTATGGTTATAGGACCACACAACACTGTCATCTGTTAGTTATGCTATGGTTATAGGACTGTCATCTGTTAGTTATGCTATGGTTATAGGACAACACTGTCATCTGTTAGCTATGCTATGGTTATAGGACCAACACTGTCATCTGTTAGCTATGCTATGGTTATAGGACCAACACTGTCATCTGTTAGTTATGCTATGGTTATAGGAGGACCAACACTGTCATCTGTTAGTTATGCTATGGTTATAGGACCAACACTGTCATCTGTTAGCTATGCTATGGTTATAGGACCAACACTGTCATCTGTTAGCTATGCTATGGTTATAGGACCAACACTGTCATCTGTTAGCTATGCTATGGTTATAGGACCAACACTGTCATCTGTTAGTTATGCTATGGTTATAGGACCAAACACTGTCATCTGTTAGTTATGCTATGGTTATAGGACCAACACTGTCATCTGTTAGTTATGCTATGGTTATAGGACCAACACTGTCATCTGTTAGTTATGCTATGGTTATAGGAGGACCAACACTGTCATCTGTTAGTTATGCTATGGTTATAGGACCAACACAACACTGTCATCTGTTAGTTATGCTATGGTTATAGGACCAACACAACACTGTCATCTGTTAGTTATGCTATGGTTATAGGACCAACACAACACTGTCATCTGTTAGTTATGCTATGGTTATAGGACCAACACTGTCATCTGTTAGTTATGCTATGGTTATAGGACCAACACAACACTGTCATCTGTTAGTTATGCTATGGTTATAGGAGGACCAACACTGTCATCTGTTAGTTATGCAGGACCAACACTGTCATCTGTTAGCTATGCTATGGTTATAGGACCAACACAACACTGTCATCTGTTAGCTATGCTATGGTTATAGGACCAACACTGTCATCTGTTAGTTATGCTATGGTTATAGGACCAACACAACACTGTCATCTGTTAGTTATGCTATGGTTATAGGACCAACCAACAGGACCAACACTGTCATCTGTTAGTTATGCTATGGTTATAGGACCAAACACTGTCATCTGTTAGTTATGCTATGGTTATAGGACCAACACAACACTGTCATCTGTTAGTTATGCTATGGTTATAGGACCAACACACTGTCATCTGTTAGCTATGCTATGGTTATAGGACCAACACAACACTGTCATCTGTTAGTTATGCTATGGTTATAGGACCAACACAACACTGTCATCTGTTACCAACAACACTGTATGCTATGGTTATAGGACCAACACACTGTCATCTGTTAGCTATGCTATGGTTATAGGACCAACACACTGTCATCTGTTAGTTATGCTATGGTTATAGGACCAACACAACACTGTCATCTGTTAGTTATGCTATGGTTATAGGACCAAACACTGTCATCTGTTAGCTATGCTATGGTTATAGGACCAACACACTGTCATCTGTTAGCTATGCTATGGTTATAGGAGGACCAACACTGTCATCTGTTAGCTATGCTATGGTTATAGGACCAACACTGTCATCTGTTAGTTATGCTATGGTTATAGGACCAACACTGTCATCTGTTAGTTATGCTATGGTTATAGGACCAACACAACACTGTCATCTGTTAGCTATGCTATGGTTATAGGACCAACAACACTGTCATCTGTTAGCTATGCTATGGTTATAGGACCAACACTGTCATCTGTTAGTTATGCTATGGTTATAGGACCAAACACTGTCATCTGTTAGCTATGCTATGGTTATAGGACCAAACACTGTCATCTGTTAGTTATGCTATGGTTATAGGACCAACACAACACTGTCATCTGTTAGTTATGCTATGGTTATAGGACCAACACACTGTCATCTGTTAGCTATGCTATGGTTATAGGACCAACACACTGTCATCTGTTAGCTATGCTATGGTTATAGGACCAACACTGTCATCTGTTAGTTATGCTATGGTTATAGGACCAACACAACACTGTCATCTGTTAGCTATGCTATGGTTATAGGACCAACAACACTGTCATCTGTTAGTTATGCTATGGTTATAGGACCAACACAACACTGTCATCTGTTAGTTATGCTATGGTTATAGGACCAACACTGTCATCTGTTAGCTATGCTATGGTTATAGGACCAACACTGTCATCTGTTAGCTATGGTTATAGGCTATGCTATGGTTATAGGACCAACCAACACTGTCATCTGTTTATGCTATGGTTATGCTATGGTTATAGGACCAACACAACACTGTCATCTGTTAGCTATGCTATGGTTATAGGACCAACACAACACTGTCATCTGTTAGCTATGCTATGGTTATAGGACCAACACAACACTGTCATCTGTTAGCTATGCTATGGTTATAGGACCAACACTGTCATCTGTTAGCTATGCTATGCTATGGTTATAGGACACAACACTGTCATCTGTTAGTTATGCTATGGTTATAGGACCAACACTGTCATCTGTTAGTGCTATGCTATGGTTATAGGACCAACACTGTCATCTGTTATGCTATGCTATGCTATGGTTATAGGACCAACACTGTCATCTGTTAGCTATGCTATGGTTATAGGACCAACACTGTCATCTGTTAGTTATGCTATGGTTATAGGACCAACACTGTCATCTGTTAGTTATGCTATGGTTATAGGACCAACACAACACTGTCATCTGTTAGCTATGCTATGGTTATAGGACCAACACTGTCATCTGTTAGCTATGCTATGGTTATAGGACCAACACAACACTAGGACCAACACTGTCATCTGTTTATGCTATGCTATGGTTATAGGACCAACACTGTCATCTGTTAGCTATGCTATGGTTATGCTATGGTTATAGGACAACACTGTCATCTGTTAGTTATGCTATGGTTATAGGAGGACCAACACTGTCATCTGTTAGTGCTATGCTATGGTTATAGGACCAACCAACACTGTCATCTGTTAGCTATGCTATGGTTATGCTATGGTTATAGGACCAACACACTGTCATCTGTTAGTTATGCTATGGTTATAGGACCAACACAACACTGTCATCTGTTAGTTATGCTATGGTTATAGGACCAACACTGTCATCTGTTAGCTATGCTATGGTTATAGGACCAACACTGTCATCTGTTAGCTATGCTATGCTATGGTTATAGGACCAACACTGTCATCTGTTAGCTATGCTATGCTATGGTTATAGGACCAACACTGTCATCTGTTAGCTATGGTTATTATGCTATGGTTATAGGTTATAGGACCAACACAACACTGTCATCTGTTTATGCTACTGCTATGCTATGGTTATAGGACCAACCAACACTGTCATCTGTTAGTTATGCTATGGTTATAGGACCAACAAACACTGTCATCTGTTAGTGCTATGCTATGGTTATAGGACCAACACTGTCATCTGTTAGCTATGCTATGCTATGGTTATAGGACCAACACTGTCATCTGTTAGTTATGCTATGGTTATAGGACCAACACTGTCATCTGTTAGCTATGCTATGCTATGGTTATAGGACCAACACTGTCATCTGTTAGCTATGCTATGCTATGGTTATAGGACCAACACTGTCATCTGTTAGTTATGCTATGGTTATAGGACCAACACTGTCATCTGTTAGCTATGCTATGGTTATAGGACCAACACTGTCATCTGTTAGTTATGCTATGGTTATAGGACTAACACAACACTGTCATCTGTTAGTTATGCTATGGTTATAGGACTAACACAACACTGTCATCTGTTAGTTATGCTATGGTTATAGGAGGACCAACACAACACTGTCATCTGTTAGTTATGCTATGCTATGCTATGCTATGCTATGCTATGCTATGCTATGCTATGCTATGCTATGCTATGCTATGCTATGCTATGCTATGCTATGGTTATGGTTATGGTGCTTCATAGTGCTTCCATGAACCTGAAAACTAGTACCACCCCTGTTTTGAAAAGCCTTTGAGGGTAGGAACAAGGATGTATGGCTCCTGTCAGGCTGTGGTATTTACAAAGCCAGGATAATTGAGTCAAACTAGATGTCCTGCAATGTCCTAGCAGATAGGAACATCGTTGAGACAAGTCCAATGGCTCTATTGAACAAGGACAACCATACTGTATCTATTTTTTGGTGCGGGCGCCCCATGCTGCCCCCGGCAAGATGCCACCCTGCTTGGCTGCCCATGCTGCCCCCGGCAAGATGCCACCCTGCTCGGCTGCCCATGCTGCCCCCGGCAAGATGCCACCCTGCTTGGCTGCCCATGCTGCCCCCGGCAAGATGCCACCCTGCTCGGCTGCCCATGCTGCCCCCAGGAAGATGCCACCCTGTTCGGCTGCCCATGCTGCCCATGCTGCCCCCGTCAAGATGCCACCCTGCTCGGCTGCCCATGCTGCCACAGGCAAGATGCCACCCTGCTCGGCTGCCCATGCTGCCACAGGCAAGATGCCACCCTACTCGGCTGCCCATGCTGCCCCCAGGAAGATGCCACCCTGCTCGGCTGCCCATGCTGCCCCCGGCAAGAAGCCACCCTGCTCGGCTGCCCATGCTGCCCCCGGCAAGATGCCACCCTGCTCGGCTGCCCATGCTGCCCCCGGCAAGATGCCACCCTGCTCGGCTGCCCATGCTGCCACAGGCAAGATGCCACCCTGCTCGGCTGCCCATGCTGCCCCCGGCAAGATGCCACCCTGCTCGGCTGCCCATGCTGCCCCCGGCAAGATGCCACCCTGCTCGGCTGCCCATGCTGCCCCCGGCAAGATGCCACCCTGCTCGGCTGCCCATGCCGCCCATATCTCTCACTGGTTGTTGTGAGGCTGCCCTTAATGTGCTGACTGACTGTAAGTTGCTCTGGATAAGAGCATCTACTAAATTACATTTTTTTTTATGTAAATGTTTTACATGCATATCTGTTATCATATTACTGTATTGAATATATTTTAAATATTTGCACTGTTCTTTATTTAAAAAAACAAGTTATTTCTTACATTTGACTGTGTAAAACCCAGCTGTACTACTTATTACTCTTAAAGTGAGGCAGATGTATAGTATTTTGCAAAAAAAAAAACATATCTGAAAATGAAACCATCAAGTGATTTTAAACAAATACATGTCTGTCATTGAACAACCCCATGCCACGTTTAGATAGTGAAAAAACACAAACTCTTTCATCATTTCTTGAAACAATAAAAGCTAATTTACTAACATTTCTGAAAATGGATATAAAGCATTTTGGAATGACACTCTTTATAAATAGCAAGTTGTCTGGCTGTAGTCGTCCCTAAGGAATACATTCGCATGTTCTGTATTATTCGTGTTTTTTTTAACATGTTATTGGGACAGGGGAACAGTAAAACGTCTGTAGGCTACATTTAGGAAAATTAAATCGTGAAAAAAACGAATGATTGTGTATCATTCTCTTATAGCGACTGATAATGGCGGTATTACACATTAGAGTGCCAAATGACCACAAAAATAGCCGTTTCTAAAACCTAGTAGTAAAGATGTGTTGTGTGACGTAGACACTATATTACCCACAAAGCTTTGCAGGCGTTCAACAAATCAGCTGGTCGCAACAAGAAGTGTAGAAAATAGCGAAAATGAGTATTGTGCTGCATAGAATAAAAACATGCCATTTGTGGGAAATTATAATAGCTTTCTTAACAAGGGAAGACGCTTTGTACGCAGTCGCTTGGATACACGAATTCATATTTTGTCCGTTTTTATAATCGGACAGATCCTAAAAAACAGCCGCTGCTGTTTAATCGAAATGTAGAAGACCAAAGCGGGGCTTTAATTCTAGGTTTACAGTCCGCTATATGCCTATTCGTTTTGCATCTGATTGTATTTCGTTTTTGAATAATTGTATTAATGGTAGGCTATATTATATCTAGTGCATTATTGATACACTGCTGAATTTCTCTCTCTCTCACACGGGGCCATGTTTTATTTTAAATGAGCTTTAATCTCTGAGATGATTTCTCGTTTATTGGATGGACTCCGGTCGTAACCCAGGATGGGGACTGTTGTGCAGCAAAGCGCTGCAACTGGTCTCAACAAGCTCCCGAGCAGGGTGGAGCGGGAATGGGCCAAAAGTTCATGGACCGACAAACATGTGACGAGGTAGTAGTATCTGTTCTAAATAGCAGTTAAGACCGGACCTACATGCATCGAGCATATTACCAATGTAAAAATAAGCTTCAAATGTATTGCTCTTCTTTCCTAATTATACTTCGGCTATTCAAACCTCTAGCCTAGTCGTTTTAGTTTTATTTTCATACATTTTGCCCTAGCATAGCGTATATACACTATTTTATGCCTAAATCCAATGTATTGAATAGCACCAGAATGACGACCCAAAAGAAGCCTTTGCATCCCCAGATGATGATCCCAAGTGTGGACAACACTCACATTCCCACCCCGTCAGCAGACAAGGTAGGTCCTCCTGTCCATAGGAAAAATATGTTAACATTGTATATTTCTATTGACATGATCCTGTCTGAGAGCTGGGGCCCAGAGATCCTGCCTGAGAGCTGGGGCCCAGAGATCCTGCCTGAGAGCTGGGGCCCAGAGATCCTGCCTGAGAGCTGGGGCCCAGAGATCCTGCCTGAGAGCTGGGGCCCAGAGATCCTGCCTGAGAGCTGGGGCCCAGAGATCCTGCCTGAGAGCTGGGGCCCAGAGATCCTGTCTGAGAGCTGGGGCCCAGAGATCCTGTCTGAGAGCTGGGGCCCAGAGATCCTGTCTGAGAGCTGGGGCCCAGAGATACTGTCTGAGAGCTGGGGCCCAGAGATACTGTAAATCCCCATTGTACAGTAGTCTAGCTATTTTTAGGCTTGAAGGGATTTATTTTTTTATTTTTTATTTTACCTTTATTTAACCAGGCAAGTCAGTTAAGAACACATTCTTATTTTCAATGACGGCCTGGGAACAGTGGGTTAACTGCCTGTTCAGGGGCAGAACGACAGATTTGTACCTTGTCAGCTCGGGGGTTTGAACTCGCAACCTTCCGTTTACTAGTCCAATGCTCTAACCACTAGGCTACGCTGCCGATATCAGCATGACTGTCATAAAAGCTGCAGTTTTATTCTCAAGGCCTGTGTCCAAAATGGCCCCCTGTTCCCTTTTTAATGACCTACGTTTGACCAGAGCCCATAGGGAATAAGGTACTGAACTGGGTCTTCACTGTGTTTTTGATCTTAGAAGCAGCAAAGAAGACAGAAGCACAAACCAAACATTCCTTCAGTCAAACACAACACCAACACCTCTGAACTCAGGTGAGCTAGTTTCTCATACTACCTCATCCTGTATCATTCTATATGACCATGTCTGAGATGTTAACTGTGTCTGTTACTTCAGCACTCAGGGCCAGTTGGAGCCTCCTTCATTGCCCCCGTTATCAGCTTTGGATGGGAAGGAGAGGAGAGAGAGGAGCAGGAGGAGAGAGCAGCAGGAGAGGAGGGAGAGGAGAGAGCAGAGGGAGAAGGAGAGGAGGGAGGATCAGGAGAGGGAGGCTCAGAGCAGCCATCACAGGGAACAGAAGCAGACTGTCTCCAGGAGGAGTAGACGATCTGTGTCCCTTCCTCACAGCCACAGCTCCCAGGTCCTGCCTGGAGGTGTACCTGTGGGCCAGAGGACAGCCCAGGTGTCTGGGGGGTTGGGTTGTGTAGAGGGGGGTGTAGAGGGGAAAGAGAAGGGAGAAGGGGACATATACAGTGACACAGACCTGTCTGAATCAGAGAGGCTCCCTCTCCCCTCCACCCCATCCTCCCCCCCTAACCTCGACCTCCGTCCAGAGGTCATCTTTCCCCATGACTTCCAACCTGATCTCCCTGGACCCCGAGGCCACGCCCCTGGTCTGTTCAGCTACCCAGATTTCCTCCCTCCACCCTTCAACTCCTGGAGCCTCCGGCAGCTGGCTGTGTTTCTCCACCCAGAGGGAAGACACCCCCTCTGCTCCAGACCTGCAGGCATGGCGCTGGACAGGTACTCTACTTACTTTACGAACATTACTTTTATACCGATGTGTTCTTTTATGATTTCTTACTTATTTTTATTGACATAGGGCCCGATTCAGACTTGAGATAAGTTGACTTTACATGGACTTATGTGACTTAAGTCAACATTTTTTGACTCAGGTAGCCTAGTGGTGACAGTATCCGAAAAGGTTGCTAGATCGAATCCCCGAGCTGACAAGGCAGTTAATCCACTGTTCCTAGGCCGATATTGTAAATAAGAATTTGTTGTTAACTGACTTGCCTAGTTAAATAAAGGATCAAAATAAATAAGTCAACCTGTCTGAATCGGGCCCATAGTGTTCTTATCGTGCTTTTTTTAAAGACTTTCTTTATTGAATATGTATCTTTTTGAGAGGAGCGCTTGAGGGGAAGCATGTCATTGTACTGTGTACACAATGCTGGATCCTGTGCATATGACAAATACACTTTGGCTGGATTCAGGTACCTGGAGCAGCTACTGCTGCTGGAGTGGCTCCGGATCCAGACGGTTCAGGAGGAGAGTGGGAGTGTATCCTCTGTTCCAACCAGTCGCTACTGTTCCCACCATGGTGCACCCTCCCTCCACGGGAGACTCAGCTCTCCCAAATGCATCCTCCAGTGCCAGAGAGCTTTCCCTTTTACTCTCCTCTCCTCCCTGTCTCCCTCTGCCCCGCTGTCTGGCTGCACACATTACCACGCTCGCTACCCACATTACCACGCTCGCTACCCACATTACCACGCTCGCTACCCGCCCTGTACTGGGGCCTGCCGCTCACACACCTCCCCCTGCCTCAACCCCTTCTCTGACCACCGGGTCTCTCTCCCCAAGAGGAGCTACAGTGAGAGTCGGGTCCACTCTGCTGTGAAGGCCTCTGAGCATCAGAGTTGTGGGAGTCCTGCCGTGGGGATCGGCCACCTGAAACGGATGCAGGCTTTTGGGAACATCCGTAACCCTGTAGCCGTTAGTCCTACCAGAAGGCAGAGGTCATCGTCTGTAGTCAGAAACCCCAGTTTTGGGTCAGGGTCTGGGTCAGGGACTGGGTCAGGGACTGGGACTCCCAGAGGATGTAATTGTGTTGGGTCTGGATCTAGTGGTGCCCTCTATGAAGTCACCAGTAGCGTGAGAAGGAGGAGGGGGAGAAGTGAATCTGAGCGAAGGAGAGGGACAGTGACTGGGTTTGGATCAGGGACTGGGTTTGGATCAGGGACTGGGTTTGGATCAGGGACTGGGTCTGGATCAGGGACTGGGTCTGGATCAGGGACTGGGTTTGGATCAGGGACTGGGTGTGAGGCTTGGGAAAGGGCTATGGAGAGGGCTGGTTTTGGGATCGGGTCTGGGACTGGCAGGGGACTGCACTGGACAGGGTCTGGGTCTGGGACTGGGGCTTGGGCATGGTCTGCGGCTGGATCAAGGGCTAGTAAGAGGGCTGGGGCGAGGGCTGGGGCGAGGGCTGGGGCTGGGGAGAGGGTTGGGGCTGGGGAGAGGGTTGGGGCTGGGGAGAGGGTTGGGGCTGGGGAGAGGGTTGGGGCTGGGGAGAGGGTTGGGGCTGGGGAGAGGGTTGGGGCTGGGGAGAGGGTTGGGGCTGGGGAGAGGGTTGGGGCTGGGGAGAGGGTTGGGGCTGGGGAGAGGGCTGGGGCTGGGGAGAGGGCTGGGGCTGGGGAGAGGGCTGGGGCTGGGGAGAGGGCTGGGGCTGGGGAAAGGGCTGGGGCTGGGGTGAGGGTTGGGGAGAGGGCTGGGGAGAAGGCTGGAGTTGGGGAGAGGGTTGGGGAGAGGGTGAGGGAGAGGGCTGGAGAGAGCGTGAGGGCAGGGTCTAGCATCTGTAACCCTGGCCCCCTCATTCCCACCAGCAGGCCAAGGGCATCAACAGTAGTCAGGCACCCCAGACAGGCCAGGGTGAGGAGGAGGAGAAGTGGATCTGAGAAGAGGACAGTGGTCTGTGAAGGGGCTGGATCTGAGGCTGGGATTGGGTCTGAGGCTGGGATTGGGTGAGGCTGGGAGGCTGGGATTGGGTCTGAGGCTGGGATTGGGGAGATGACTGGTTCTAGTGTTACTCTCTCTGTGGACTCCAGGGTGAGGAGGAGGAGAAGTGGATCTGAGAAGAGGACAGTGTTCTGGTCTGAGGACCAGGATGTACAACCAGACTCCAGGGTGAAGTTTCCCCTCAGTACAGATCTAGAATCAGCTCCCCCAATTCTAATTTTAACTACAAGTGGAAAAAATCCAGAACTGACCCAATATCAGCATCTAGGGGCAACTTCACCTCCCTACACCGTACAACCAGACTGTGCCACTGCAATAAGTGATCACCCACTTCCACGGACCAGTACCTCAACTTCAATCAGGACAATAAATAGCAAACAGGTTGAATTTAATACCAAGTAGCAACTCCCACAACTCCGATGGCACCACACATCTGTATGCAAGGGTGTGAATCCGCATTAAAATATTGTACAGACCAGATGAATCTCAATGATTATTGTTGCCTGAGTAAGACGTGATGAGTTTTGGCATGTATCTACAGATTGTGTATCTAATGTGTGATCAATACGACAAGTTTCTTCACTTTTTTAAATGTTTTTTTTTGTGTGTGGATGTGACTGAGTAAGTTGCCAAATGTCTTTCGTCTAGAGAGACAGTACAGGTTTATCATGTTCAGGGGCAATAAGTTGTTTTATAAAGATATAGTATATCTTTTGAATATTACATCAAGTTATGTCTGTATTTATCCTTTATTTATGTATTGATTTATTAATGTAGCTATTTACATAACCATGGGAAGTGGTTTGGGGGGGTCGGGGTGCTGCAGGTTTTTCCCCCTCACTAGAGACTAATGGTTTGCAGTGCTTTTTCCCCCTCACTAGAGACTAATGGTTTGGGGGGTCAGGGTGCTGCAGGTTTTCCCCCTCACTAGAGACTAATGGTTTGGGGGGGTCAGGGTGCTGCAGGTTTTCCCCTCACTAGAGACTAATGGTTTGGGGGGGTCAGGGTGCTGCAGGTTTTCCCCCTCACTAGAGACTAATGGTTTGGGGGGAGGGTGCTGCAGGTTTTTCCCCTCACTAGAGACTAATGGTTTGGGGGGTCAGGGTGCTGCAGGTTTTCCCCCTCACTAGAGACTAATGGTTTGGGGGGTCAGGGTGCTGCAGGTTTTCCCCCTCACTAGAGACTAATGGTTTGGGGGGTCAGGTGCTGCAGGTTTTCCCCCTCACTGGAGACTAATGGTTTGGGGGGTCGGGTGCTGCAGGTTTCCCCCTCACTGGAGACTAATGGTTTGGGGGGGTCGGGTGCTGCAGGTTTCCCCCTCACTGGAGACTAATGGTTTGGGGGGTCAGGTGCTGCAGGTTTTCCCCTCACTGGAGACTAATGGTTTGGGGGGGGGTGCTGCAGGTTTTCCCCCTCACTGGAGACTAATGGTTTGGGGGTCAGGTGCTGCAGGTTTTCCCCCTCACTGGAGACTAATGGTTTGGGGGGGGTCAGGTGCTGCAGGTTTTCCCCCTCAGGACTAATGGTTTTCCCCCCTCACTGGAGACTAATGGTTTGGGGGGTTCAGGTGCTGCAAGTTTTCCCCCTCACTGGAGACTAATGGTTTGGGGGGGGGGGGGTCGGGTGCTGCAGGTTTCCCCCTCACTGGAGACTAATGGTTTGGGGGGGTCAGGTGCTGCAGGTTTTCCCCCTCACTGGAGACTAATGGTTTGGGGGGGTCAGGTGCTGCAGGTTTTCCCCCTCACTGGAGACTAATGGTTTGGGGGGGTCGGGGTGCTGCAGGTTTTCCCCTCACTGGAGACTAATGGTTTGGGGGTCAGGTGCTGCAGGTTTTCCCCCTCACTAGAGACTAATGTTTTGGGGGGTCGGGGTGCTGCAGGTTTTCCCCCTCACTGGAGACTAATGGTTTGGGGGGGTCAGGTGCTGCAGGTTTTCCCCCTCACTAGAGACTAATGGTTTGGGGGGGGGGGTCAGGTGCTGCAGGTTTTCCCCCTCACTGGAGACTAATGGTTTGGGGGGGTCAGGTGCTGCAGGTTTTCCCCCTCACTGGAGACTAATGGTTTGGGGGGGGGTCGGGTGCTGCAGGTTTTCCCCCTCACTGGAGACTAATGGTTTGGGGGGGTCAGGTGCTGCAGGTTTCCCCCTCACTGGAGACTAATGGTTTGGGGGGTCGGGTGCTGCAGGTTTTCCCCCTCACTGGAGACTAATGGTTTGGGGGTCAGGTGCTGCAGGTTTCCCCCTCACTGGAGACTAATGGTTTGGGGGGTCAGGTGCTGCAAGTTTTCCCCTCACTGGAGACTAATGGTTTGGGGGGGGGTCAGGTGCTGCAGGTTTCCCCCTCACTGGAGACTAATGGTTTGGGGGGTCAGGTGCTGCAGGTTTTCCCCCTCACTGGAGACTAATGGTTTGGGGGGTCAGGTGCTGCAGGTTTTCCCCTCACTGGAGACTAATGGGGGGGGTCGGGGTGCTGCAGGTTTTCCCCTCACTGGAGACTAACTAATGGTTTTGGGGGGGGGGGGTTTTCCCCCTCACTGGAGACTAATGGTTTGGGGGGTCAGGTGCTGCAGGTTTTCCCCTCACTGGAGACTAATGGACTAATGGGGGGGTCAGGTGTTTTCCCCCTCACTGGAGACTAATGGTTTTTCCAGGTTTTCCCCTCACTGGAGACTAATGGTTTGGGGGGGTCAGGTGCTGCAGGTTTCCCCCTCACTGGAGACTAATGGTTTGGGGGGGGGTCAGGTGCTGCAGGTTTCCCCCTCACTGGAGACTAATGGTTTGGGGGGGGGGGGGTCGGGTGCTGCAGGTTTTCCCCCTCACTGGAGACTAATGGCTTGGGGAGGGGTCGGGTGCTGCAGGTTTCCCCCCTCACTGGAGACTAATGGCTTGCTAGTACAGGACTGGTAAATGCTGTGACCTCTGACACTAGTAATGACCCAGTGCACTACTTTGGTGACATATTTTTTACTAAATGTATTTTGAGTGTTTACCAGTGTAGTGGCTTCCTTTCGTCTTTACCATAGCCACTGCCCAAGCCTGAAGCGGGGTTGTTTGGTACGCACTCAAGGTTTCCAAACGGCCAAACATTCCATGACATCCAGGTATATGGTGCAACAAAAATGTTTATTCTTCTTATATCTAACAAATAAATGATTCTCCAATCAACTTAAAGCACAAAATACTTGATATGGAAAATACATATTATGACCTGTATGTCTGTATGTCTGTCTGTCTGTACTGCTCCCGCGTCTAGCAAGGACTCCCCCTCCCGAAGGCCCCACTTCCTGCCTTTATCCTAACACAATTATCACAATACAATGAACAGGCAAGAGGGGGGGCCAAATGGCTGAGTTACAATAACAACAAATTAATATATCTCAATCAGGTAAATATAAATCATAAAGGTAACCTAATATTTCATCATTTACATTCATATTTAATATATTTACACAAATATACATGGAGCTCCATATGTTCGTTCTTTTATACAAATATGTCCAAATCGGCTCTAACATACCGGCCCCTAATTGTTGACTGCACTGAATGCACAACAATTACTTTAAATTCAAACGTAGAGCCAATACACAAAACATTCTATACCAGAGCACTATTACAGTTCATAGCTATATACAAATATACAAGGTACCATATAGGAAAATAGTCCATAGATCTCAATCTGAGTTGAAGTGTAAAGGTGTTCAACTTCGAAAAATGTCAAGAGTTTGACGTCCAAAAATGTATGACATCAAAGAATGTAAGAGTACAACATCAACAAATCAGAGGTGCACGTGATTCTAAGATGGAGCACTGTGTGTGTGTGTGTGTCACTCCGTCGCCTCAAGGAGCAGACAGAGTTTATTGATAGGTCTCTGTAAGATATTGGTCTTAGTCTTAACCATGACGCTCCGGACAAGACCTTTGGCCCCTGGCAAAGCCTCCACCACACGCCCCATTAGCCAAGAGTTCCTTGGGGCGGTGTCATCGACGATGACCACGAGGTCACCAGGACTGAAGTTTATCTTAGTTTTGTTCCACTTGTTCCGCTCCTGCATAAGTGGAAGATACTCCCTGATCCATCTCTTCCAGAAGAGCTCAGTGATACATTGTACTTGCTTCCATCTCCTTCGTGAGTATAGGTCACTTCTCTGGAATAGTCCTGGTGGCAGGACTGGCTTAGCTTTCAGATGAAGCAGATGGTTCGGAGTCAGGGGTTCTAGATCATTAGGGTCATTTGTTACAGTAGTGATTGGTCTGTCGTTCATAATCGCCTCAACTTCACACAAGGCTGTCTGCAAAGCCTCATCATCCAGTACTTGCTCTTTAAGGACTGAATAGAGGATCTTTTTTCACCAGTCGGATCAACCTCTCCCATACCCCCCCATGGTGGGCTCCAGAGGGAGGAGGGCTGTGCTTTGGCAAAGTGGGTGGGGTTATATCCTTCCTGTTTGGCCCTGTCCGGGGGGTGTCCTCGGATGGGGCCACAGTGTCTCCTGACCCCTCCTGTCTCAGCCTCCAGTATTTATGCTGCAGTAGTTTATGTGTCGGGGGGCTAGGGTCAGTTTGTTTATCTGGAGTACTTCTCCTGTCCTATTCGGTGTCCTGTGTAAATCTAAGTGTGCGTTCTCTAATTCTCTCCTTCTCTCTTTCTTTCTCTCTCTCGGAGGACCTGAGCCCTAGAACCATGCCCCAGGACTACCTGACATGATGACTCCTTGCTGTCCCCAGTCCACCTGGCCATGCTGCTGCTCCAGTTTCAACTGGCCTGGGCCCTAGGACCATGTCCCAGGACTACCTGACATGAGGACTCCTTGCTGTCCCCAGTCCACCTGGCCATGCTCCTGCTCCAGTTTCAACTGACCTGAGCCCTAGGACCGTGCCCCAGGACTACCTGACATGATGGCTCCTTGCTGTCCCCAGTCCATCTGACTGTGCTGCTGCTCCAGTTTCAACTGTTCTGCCTTATTATTATTTGACCATGCTGGTCATTTATGAACATTTGAACATCTTGGTCATGTTCTGTTATAATCTCTACCCGGCACAGCCAGAAGAGGACTGGCCACCCCACATAGCCCGGTTCCTCTCTAGGTTTCTTCCTAGGTTTTGGCCTTTCTAGGGAGTTTTTCCTAGCCACCGTGCTTTTACACCTGCATTGTTTGCTGTTTGGGGTTTTAGGCTGGGTTTCTGTACAGCACTTTGAGATATCAGCTGATGTACGAAGGGCTATATAAATAAATTTGATTTGATTTGATTTGATTTGAATGACCATGTCACTCCTTTCTTTAGTAATTCATTTTGAATCTTGTTGTGATCCAGCTCTTTCATAGCTTCTCCTAGCTCTCTGTGTGTTCCAACAAAGTTGGTGCCATTGTCTGTTCTGATACTTGTTACTGGGCCCCTTCGACAGATGAACCTGCGCAGGGCATTGATCCAGGAATCAGTATCCAGATAACTAGCAACTTCTAGATGGACAGCTCGACTCACGAGGCAAGTAAAGATCACACCATAACGCTTCACATGAACGCGGCCTCGCTTCACCTCTATGGGGCCGAAGTAATCTATGCCCACATGGGTGAAAGGCGGCAAATCAGGTGACACCCGATCTTGTGGAAGGTCGGCCATCTTCTGTTCTCCAGCTCTAGCTTGCATCCGCCTGCAAAAGACACAGCTCTTAAGGATCTTCCTTGCTAAAGAGTTGGCACAGGGTATCCAATATCGCTGGCGAAGTCTAGAAAGCATGTGACCTCTCCCAGAGTGGCCAACCTGCTCATGGATGTGGAGTAAGATCAGTCTAGAGATGTAAGAGTCTTTGGGCAGGATCATAGGATTCTTTAGTTCCGTAGGCATAGCAGCTTTGCTTAACCTTCCTCCTACTCTCAGAATCCCATTGTCAACAATTGGATCAAGCTTACAGATTGAGCCACTTCTCTTGGCACATTGTTTTCCTTTCACAACTAGTGCAATTTCTTGTTTAAAGTGATGCCGTTGTTCAAATCGAATGATGACCTTTTCTGCTTCATCTAGGTCGTCCACAGACAGACTTTCTTTTCCAAACGTCAGTTTGAACTTGTCAATTTGTTCTTTCAGTGAGTTTGTCAGACTCTGATCTGGTCTTGGATCGGTTTGAGAGAGAATTTTCCTTTTCTGGCTTAACTGTAGGAGACGTTTCTTCAGTTTCAGCATCCAGGCAACTGCTTTCTTCAAGCTGTTCCATGTTGAATAGTACTCAATCAGTTTGCTGGTTGGACTCTTTTCTTCCACACTTGTATGGTTTATGATTACGTCTTTTCTCACCTCTGGATCATCCGGAGGGATGGAGCCAAGCTCCTCGGGGACTTTCGGCCATTGAGTTTCTGTTTTCTCCAGGAATTCTGGTCCTTTACGCCATCTCTTTGAGTTCAGGAACATTTCAACATGTAATCCTCTTGAGGCATCATCGGCTGGGTTGTGTTTTGAGTTCAAATACCTCCACTGTTTTGCTTTCGATAGGTCACGGATCATAGCAACCCTATTAGCCACAAAGGTATGGAATCTCTTGGTATCATTGCGGATGTATTTTAGCACAGACTGGCTGTCCGTCCAAAAAGTTGACTCCTCAAGTTCAATCTGGAGCTCCAACTTTAACATCCTGTCCACTCGCACTGCCAATGTTGCTGCAGCAAGTTCCAGTCTGGGGATTGTCATCTGCTTGAGTGGAGTCACCCTTGATTTCCCCATTATGAATGCAATGTGAATCTTTTCCATACCGTTTGTGAACCTAAGGTAACTTGCCGTGCCATAACCTTGTTCACTTGCATCACCGAAGTGATGCAGCTGTGCCGTCTTGACTTGACCAAAGTTCTCAGGCATCATACACCTGTCTATCTGGAATCTGGAGAGCTGGTCCAGCTCTGAGAGCCATCTCTGCCATGAAATAGAGTGTTCTTCAGGGATGACTTCGTCCCATCCACACTTCAGCTTGCAGAGCACTTGAAGAATTTGCTTTGCCTTTAATACAAACGGGGCGAGGAAACCTAATGGATCATAAATAGAGCTGACAGTTGAGAGAATACCTCTTCTTGTAAGGGGTCTGTTCTTGACAGTGACTCGGAAGGTAAATGCATCACTTTCAATGTTCCATCGGATTCCAAGTGCTCTTTCAACAGGCAGCTTTTCTCTGTCCAGGTCCAGTTCTTTTATCTGCTTGGCTTTGTGTTCATCAGGGATAGAAGCCAGCACAGTGCGGCTGTTGCTGACCCACTTGGTCAATTTGAACCCACCCTGAGAGCACACATCCCTGAGGTTTTTCGTGAGAGCTATGGCTTGTTCTTCTGTGGCCACTGACTTGAGGCAGTCATCAACATAGAAGTTGGACTTGACTGTTTGAATTACCTCTTCATCGTAACTCTCACAGTTGTCTTCTGCAGTCCTTCGCAGTGCAAAGTTTGCACAACTTGGAGAGGATATAGCACCAAAAAGATGTACCGTCATTCTGTACTCCTCCAATCTTTTGTTAGTATCACCATCCGGCCACCATAGGAATCGCAGGAAGTCTAAGTAATCTTCATGGACACGTACTTGATGGAACATTCCTTCGATGTCTGCCATCATGGCAATGTGCTCTTGCCGAAATCTTAGCAAGACTCCTATAAGCGTGTTTGCCAGGTCAGGGCCTTGAAGGAGTTCACTGTTAAGAGATATACCTTTATAGGATGATGAACAGTCAAACACTACTCGTATCGTTCCTTTGCGCTTATGGTGAACGCCATGGTGTGGTATGTACCATACCTTGCCTTTCTCTCTGAGGAGCTGTTCTTGTGGTACCTTCTCGGCGTAACCTTTTGTTATCATCTCTTCCATGAAGCCTTTGTACTCTGCAGCGTAACCTTTGTCCTTCTTGAATTTCCTGATAATATTTAGAGCCCGCTGCTTTGCCATGTCACGATTGTTTGGCAGGACTACGTCTTTTTTGCGAAAGGGCAACGGTAAGTAGTAGTGATGGTCTTTGAGGGTTATGGAACTTGATACGATCTCCATAAACCTACGATCCTCAGCTGACATCTCACTTTTCTCTTCATACCCTCTCTCAGGGAAGTCATGGTTGTACTGATTTACAAGAAGAACCCCCAGGTCGGCAATTGAGATACGATTGGCCATCACCGTAGGATGCCCAGATTCTTCTGCCATGGTACAATTGTTAAGAGGACCGTTCATCACCCATCCAAAGAGAGTTTTCACTGCATACGGTCCGTTGCCTTGGCTATTTATGATTTTCCAGGGTTCCATTGCCTTTGGAGCATTTACGCCAATCAGGAGTTCGACGTCGGCGTCAATTTCCTTCAACTGAACTTCTTTCAGGTATGGCCACCTTTTGAGATCTTTCTGAGTGGGAATGTTCTCTCTTGTCACTGGGATCTTATTTTGGGTGTAGACCTTTGGTAATGCAAGAAATGTGTCACCTTCCACATTGCCAATCTCTAATCCAGATATCTCAAAGCTCTTGGTAGGACTCTCCTGCCCCATTGTGCGTAGCAGAATTTCAGTCTCACTGCCTTTAGCTTGCAACTGCCTCATGAGTCTCTCTGTACAAAATGTTGCTGAGCTACCAGAATCGAGAAATGCATAGGTTAACATAGACTTGCTTCCATTTGCCATCTTTACTTGAACTGGCACAATCGCAAGTGCACAATCTGTACCGGCCCCGGTATCTTCACCAGCTTCCAGTGAAACAAGTGCACTGCTGACAGTCTCCTCCCGCTTTACTGCTACACCCCTCGTATCTGCCTTCAGAGATCTAAATCTCTCTCTTCTTTCAATGTGCAGGATAGTGGGGTGGTTTCTTTGACATTTCTGACAGGTCATCCTTCTTTTACATTCTTTGCTTAAGTGTCCTCTCATCAAACAGCCAAAACAAAGGCCTTTTGATCTCAGAAACTCAATCTTGGCTTCATGTGGCTGTGCCTTCACCTGTTGGCAGTCGACCAGGAAATGCTCACCAGTGCAAAATACACATGAGATACTGGGAGCATCAGAAGGGTAGGCGCCTGGTTTCTTGACTTTGAATGTTTGTTCTTTTAGGGGTTTTTCCGAGTCACAATCTGCCACTACATCTACTGCAGTGGCAAAGCTGCTTCCCCTACTCTTGGACTTGAACTGCTGTTTAAAGTCAGCTTCTGTTTTGGTTTTAAAAAACCTTTTGTTGGTCAGGGGATCTTGGATATCTCCGTACAACGGATCCTGCAGTATTTTGGCCTGTTTTTCCATGAACGTCACAAGGTCACTGAACTGGGCCCTCAGGTGGCTTCTCTCTAAAATATCACATGCCGTAGACCTCCATTTTTCCCTTAGTTTGTAGGGAAGTTTTGAAATTATCAACTTTATGTTGGAGGGAAGATTAAGCTCTTCCATGTTCTGTAGGTCTTGCATAGCGTTACAGCATCCTCTAAGATAGAGTGCATAGCCACCCAGTCCCTTTCCATCATCCGGTTTGATGTTTATCCAGTTCCAAGCTTTTTCCATGTAAGCAGTGGTGACTTTGATTTCATTGCCAAAGTGTTCCTTTAACAACCTCTTAGCCTCTGCATAGCCTCTTCTGGCTTCCATATGCAGACAACTACGGACCAGGTCCTTGGGCTGACCAGAGGTGTACTGTTCCAGGTAATAGAGCCTATCCTGGTGACTGCTTGTCTTATCTTCTATTCCATGTTCAAATGCACGCATAAATGGCCTAAAGTTTAGAGGATCACCATCAAACATAGGTATCTCCCTAACAGGGAGTGTGGCCTGTTTGTGCTGTAGTACAAGGAGGTCAGCAATTTCATTCTGCCTTTGCATGACAGTAGAGAGGTTATCATGGCTGGTATTACGGCTGATACCCGCAGTGTTGATTCTGTGTTGATTGCTAGACCTTGATGTTGGCTGCTGAAGGGTGTGGTTTATGACTGTTTTCTGAATAGGTTTTGATGGCTTTGTGGTCGGTTGTTGTAAAACTCTTTGTAGTGGGGTCTTTGGAACTGCACCGAATGCAGAAAATGCAACAGGTGATGGTTCAGGTTCCTTATAGACCTCGGGTTCCTGGTTCTCATAATAAGAGTTCATTCCATCTTCTTGGCTTAGAAAATGGGCTGCCACAGAATGGGATTGAGAAGTTGACTCAACACTCTCCAGGACCTTCAGTTTGGCATTATATGCTGCTATGTCCATTTCCAGTGCCATTTTTTCCATCCTAACATTCAGTTGAGCTTTCTGTTGTTCCAGTTGAGCTTTCTGTTGTTCCAGTTGAGCTTTCTCCAGTTCCAATGCATGCTTGTCCTGTAATGATGCTTGGCGAGCTAGTAGAGCTGCTCGTTCTCCCTCAGCTTTTAGGCGTGCAGAGGACACTGAGGAAGCAGTTTTAGAAGATTTTGTTTTACTTGATGTTTTTGACACATTGGAAATGCTGTCGTGTGGTTCAATGAGCGTTTGTGGCTCGATTTCAGCTTTTTTCCATATTTCCACCTCTTTCAGGAAATGTTCATAAGTTCTCATTCTTGGTTGATAATAGTTAATGCTCTCCTGTTCGTGTTCCTCCTCTGTGACCAGCTCTAGCACAGAATCATGAGCATTCTTAAAGTCATTGAGAACAGCATGGAATGCTTCAAGACTCTCATCCACAGTTTCAATGTTTCCTCCATCAACAAGAAGGGCTTTTATTTCATTCATTTTGCGTGTACACACTCCAAGTTTGCCTCTCCGGGCTGCATAGGGTGAATTTAGATGCTCCTCTGCCCTCTCCAGTGGAGTCTTATTTGGGATTTCATCCTCCATCATTCACTTTTAGTTCACACAATTTACAATGACACAGTTGTTGGTTTTTGATTGTTAAACGTAATGCCCCTTTAGACCTCCTTTAATGCTTTAAAACACAGTCCTCCATTTCAGCATATTGACCCATGTTGAATTGAACATGTGCAAGTTCGGCATTTTAGATGCGTTTTAAACATTTCATCCCATTATAAGTTGTCCCTTCAATGAAGTTTAAACACGCAGTATATTTAGGTCCTTAGATTGCAATTTGTTGCGTTGATGCATTGCATTTCCACGTTAGGCCAAATATTAGACATAAGATTAGGCTACATTGTTCGTAGGATCTCAGTGTTTCCCAAACTTAAACTTCTTAATTGTTTTCACAACGCTGTGTTTTGAATTCCATTCCCAAGTTTATCAAACATTCCAATTAAAAGCACATTTGCGCTTCCATAATATGCATGATCAAATGATCGCATTGAACAGGGCAGCTCATTCATTCGCAGTGGTTACTCACGGCTGGCGAATTCTAGGAGTTCAAATCCTTCCAAGTGAGCTGTCCTTACGATCCGGATGCAATTACAAATAGAACAATATCCAGCGTGTGTCCGAACCGGAGATTTCCTTCCGATAGTAATCCTTCGCTGAGTTTTTTGACTTGATTGTAGTGGCTTCCTTTCGTCTTTACCATAGCCACTGCCCAAGCCTGAAGCGGGGTTGTTTGGTACGCATACAGTCCACACTCAAGGTTTCCAAACGGCCAAACATTCCATGACATCCAGGTATATGGTGCAACAAAAATGTTTATTCTTCTTATATCTAACAAATAAATGATTCTCCAATCAACTTAAAGCACAAAATACTTGATATGGAAAATACATATTATGGTCTGTATGGTCAAAAAACTATACCGCTCCCGCGTCTAGCAAGGACTCCCCCTCCCGAAGGCCCCACTTCCTGCCTTTATCCTAACACAATTATCACAATACAATGAACAGGCAAGAGGGGGGGCCAAATGGCTGAGTTACAATAACAACAAATTAATATATCTCAATCAGGTAAATATAAATCATAAAGGTAACCTAATATTTCATCATTTACATTCATATTTAATATATTTACACAAATATACATGGAGCTCCATATGTTCGTTCTTTTATACAAATATGTCCAAATCGGCTCTAACAACCAGCATTTGTAACTTGAGTCTGATTTAATTATCTGTACAAAACAGTTAATCTGATAATGCCTGTGGAATATAAAAATACTTGATATGTTTTCCAGTTTCTTAAAATGAAACTTCTTTCTCAATAAAAACTCAAATGGTTCATTTCATTTACAGCAGCTACTCTTCATTTACAGCAGCTACTCTTCATTTACAGCAGCTACTCTTCCTGGGGTTTATTATGGGTCCCCATCAGCAGCTACTCTTCCTGGGGTTTATTATGGATCCCCATTAGCCAAGGCAGCAGCTACTCTTCCTGGGGTTTATTATGGATCCCCATTAGTTCCTGTCAAGGCACCAGCTACTCTTCCTGGGGTTTATTATGGATCCCTATTAGTTCCTGCCAAGGCAGCAGCTACTCTTCCTGGGGTTTATTATGGATCCCCATTAGTTCCTGTCAAGGCAGCAGCTACTCTTCCGGGGGTTTATTATGGATCCCTATTAGTTCCTGCCAAGGCAGCAGCTACTCTTCCTGGGGTTTATTATGGATCCCTATTAGTTCCTGCCAAGGCAGCAGCTACTCTTCCTGGGGTTTATTATGGATCCCTATTAGTTCCTGCCAAGGCAGCAGCTACTCTTCCTGGGGTTTATTATGGATCCCCATTAGTTCCTGTCAAGGCAGCAGCTACTCTTCCTGGGGTTTATTATGGATCCCTATTAGTTCCTGCCAAGGCAGCAGCTACTCTTCCTGGGGTTTATTATGGATCCCCATTAGTTCCTGTCAAGGCAGCAGCTACTCTTCCTGGGGTTTATTATGGATCCCCATTAGTTCCTGCCAAGGCAGCAGCTACTCTTCCTGGGGTTTATTATGGATCCCTATTAGTTCCTGCCAAGGCAGCAGCTACTCTTCCTGGGGTTTATTATGGATCCCCATTAGTTCCTGTCAAGGCAGCAGCTACTCTTCCTGGGGTTTATTATGGATCCCCATTAGTTCCTGCCAAGGCAGCAGCTACTCTTCCTGGGATTTATTATGGATCCCAATTAGTTCCTGCCAAGGCAGCAGCTACTCTTCCTGGGGTTTATTATGGATCCCCATTAGTTCCTGCCAAGGCAGCAGCTACTCTTCCTGGGGTTTATTATGGATCCCCGTTAGTTCCTGCCAAGTCTTCTGGGGTATGCATGGGTGTCCGAGCTGTGTGCAAGTGGTTTAGACAGACCGCTCGGTGCATTCAACATGTCAATACCGCTCATAAATACAAGTGGTGATGAAGTCAATCTCTTCTCCACTTTCAGCTAGGAGAGATTGACATGCATATTATTAATGTTAGCTCTCTGTGTACATTTACGGGACAGCCATATTGTAATTTTCCTAAGTCCTTGTTTGTGGCACCTGACCACACGACTGAACAGCAGTCCAGGTGCGACAGAACTAGGGCCTGTAGGACACTTGTATACAGAGAAACTTGCAGTAGTGAGAGCATACATATTCATACTGGTCCCCTGAATCAGACCCACAACCCTGGCATTGCAAGCACCATGCTCTACCAACTGAGCCACATCATCACAAACCGCTTGATGTCACAACGCACTCATTTACTGTATTGTGGACTGTTTTTTTTTGTATTTCTTCATGGTGATAGAAAGTCTACAGGTACAACCCTAGATGACCAGCCTATGTACAATACTGTAACGTTCATTTACATTAAGTGGTTTGTAAGGATGGTAAATTAATACAGCACAAAAAGTGTTGATGTGGCTGTTTTGTGTCTTTGTCCATAGATTCTGCAAAAACATTTTTGACCAGCCCTACAGAGGTCTCTATCAGTCTGCTAATACTAGTCAAGGCCCAGCCCTACGGAGGTCTGTATCAGTCTGCTAATACTAGTCAAGGCCCAGCCCTACGGAGGTCTGTATCAGTCTGCTAATACTAGTCAAGGCCCAGCCCTACGGAGGTCTATATCAGTCTGCTAATACTAGTCAAGGCCCAGCCCTACGGAGGTCTGTATCAGTCTGCTAATACTAGTCAAGGCCCAGCCCTACGGAGGTCTATATCAGTCTGCTATTACTAGTCAAGGCCCAGCCCTACGGAGGTCTGTATCAGTCTGCTATTACTAGTCAAGGCCCAGCCCTACGGAGGTCTATATCAGTCTGCTATTACTAGTCAAGGTCCAGCGCTACGGAGATCCGTATCAGTCTGCTATTACTAGTCAAGGCCCAGCCCTACGGAGGTCTATATCAGTCTGCTATTACTAGTCAAGGTCTAGCGCTACAGAGGTCTGTATCAGTCTGCTATTACTAGTCAAGGCCCAGCCCTACGGAGGTCTATATCAGTCTGCTATTACTAGTCAAGGTCTAGCGCTACAGAGGTCTGTATCAGTCTGCTATTACTAGTCAAGGCCCAGCCCTACGGAGGTCTGTATCAGTCTGCTATTACTAGTCAAGGCCCAGCCCTACGGAGGTCTATATCAGTCTGCTATTACTAGTCAAGGCCCAGCGCTACGGAGGTCTGTATCAGTCTGCTAATACTAGTCAAGGCCCAGCCCTATGGAGGTCTGTATCAGTCTACTAATACTAGTCAAGGCCCAGCCCTACGGAGGTCTGTATCAGTCTACTATTACTAGTCAAGGCCCAGCGCTACGGAGGTCTGTATCAGTCTGCTATTACTAGTCAAGGCCCAGCGCTACGGAGGTCTGTATCAGTCTGCTAATACTAGTCAAGGCCCAGCCCTACGGAGGTCTGTATCAGTCTGCTAATACTAGTCAAGGCCCAGCCCTACGGAGGTCTGTATCAGTCTGCTAATACTAGTCAAGGCCCAGTGCACTACTTTTGTTAAAAGTTATTTTCTTTATGAGAATATAACACATCTGGTAAAAGAAAATACAAAGAAAAACCAACCTTTTTTTAAAATAAAATTAAAATTGTTCCATCATCTTTGAAATGCAAGAGAAAGGTCACACATTCAGCTAGGAAGCTGATTTGCAGACAGTGTACGTGCAAAGTTCCAGACTGATAACGTCAAGAATGCGACATGACCTTTAGTATGAAGTCACCCAGGTGTCCGTCGCGATGTACCCAAGTGGCCTAATTGATACATTGATATATTTTTATATTATTGTTGCAATAAAAAAAAATCAGTTGAAGATGCTACAGAGGATGTTGTTGTAAACAAACAGCAGGTAATGTGGAATATTTGAATATATTTTATAAACCGAAAACGGTTACTATAGCGGGAAAATTAAATTGTTTTTAATTTGACCAAATGTTCGCTGGAAGCTAGCTAGTTAGTTAGCTAACACAGCCAGCCATCAAAAAGGTCCCATCATCACCAATATGTGATGTTCATAGGAGCATATCAAATTGAGTGTCAAATGACAGCTACGAGTCTATATACAGTATTTGGGACATGAAGGCATAGATACATTTTTCAGCCATTTTCCATTTAAAAAAATGTGACATAAACAAAGACTTTGATTAATGGATAAACAGATGGAAAACCTGTCTTAAATATATCAAAACAGTCTTAAATATGTCAGAAAAACATCAAAACAGTCTTAAATATATCAGAAATACATCAAAACAGCCTTAAATATATCAGAAACACATCAAAACAGTCTTAAATATATCAGAAACACATCAAAACAGCCTTAAATATATCAGAAACACATCAAAACAGTCTTAAATATATCAGAAATACATCAAAACAGCCTTAAATATATCAGAAACACATCAAAACAGTCTTAAATATATCAGAAATACATCAAAACAGCCTTAAATATATCAGAAACACATCAAAACAGTCTTAAATATATCAGAAACACATCAAAACAGCCTTAAATATATCAGAAACACATCAAAACAGCCTTAAATATATCAGAAACACATCAAAACAGT
The DNA here is from genome assembly GCF_021184085.1 of Oncorhynchus gorbuscha. Lineage (NCBI taxonomy): Eukaryota > Metazoa > Chordata > Actinopteri > Salmoniformes > Salmonidae > Oncorhynchus > Oncorhynchus gorbuscha. The sequence goes on from NC_060190.1 coordinate 82,020,261, forward strand.
CTTAAATATATCAGAAATACATCAAAACAGCCTTAAATATATCAGAAACACATCAAAACAGCCTTAAATATATCAGAAACACATCAAAACAGTCTTAAATATATCAGAAATACATCAAAACAGCCTTAAATATATCAGAAACACATCAAAACAGTCTTAAATATATCAGAAACACATCAAAACAGTCTTAAATATATCAGAAACACATCAAAACAGCCTTAAATATATCAGAAACACATCAAAACAGCCTTAAATATATCAGAAACACATCAAAACAGTCTTAAATATATCAGAAATACATCAAAACAGCCTTAAATATATCAGAAACACATCAAAACAGTCTTAAATATATCAGAAACACATCAAAACAGCCTTAAATATATCAGAAACACATCAAAACAGTCTTAAATATATCAGAAACACATCAAAACAGCCTTAAATATATCAGAAACACATCAAAACAGTCTTAAATATATCAGAAACACATCAAAACAGTCTTAAATATATCAGAAACACATCAAAACAGTCTTAAATATATCAGAAATACATCAAAACAGCCTTAAATATATCAGAAACACATCAAAACAGCCTTAAATATATCAGAAACACATCAAAACAGTCTTAAATATATCAGAAATACATCAAAACAGCCTTAAATATATCAGAAACACATCAAAACAGCCTTAAATATATCAGAAACACATCAAAACAGTCTTAAATATATCAGAAACACATCAAAACAGTCTTAAATATATCAGAAATACATCAAAACAGTCTTAAATATATCAGAAATACATCAAAACAGCCTTAAATATATCAGAAACACATCAAAACAGCCTTAAATATATCAGAAACACATCAAAACACAACCATGTTTAAGTAAAGACCTATGTCAACTCATATCAACTCATATAAATTGTTTTGGAGACATTGTTTACCTTATGTAAGTTTTAGAAATATTGCCTTGTAATTCTGTTACCATAAACCTTTAAGAGTCTGTATTTTCTCATTTTCTCACTCGTGATGAGGGAGGATAATGAAAGTTCATGAGCAGCAGGTAATGGATTTTCTCTCTCGTGATGAGGGACGATAATGAAAGTTCATGAGCAGCAGGTAATGGTCGACCTACCAATTAGTTATAGTGATCTTACTGCTACGGACATTGTTAATTAATTAACACGTGATTTTTAACTCGTAATTCCATTATCTAATTGGTAACAGAGTTACCAAAAAATCTGCAACAGAATCAATACAACTGAATTGGCTACTAAAGGAAATCACAGTAGTCACAAACCACAGTTGGGTCTCCTGTTACTGTCCTCTCTTCTACTGACTGGTATGTTCAGCTCATAGTGTCTCCTGTTATGTTCATCTCATAGTGTCTCCTGTTATGTTCAGCTCATAGTGTCTCCTGTTATGTTCATCTCATAGTGTCTCCTGTTATGTTCAGCTCATAGTGTCTCCTGTTATGTTCAGCTCATAGTGTCTCCTGTTATGTTCAGCTCATAGTGTCTCCTGTTATGTTCAGCTCATAGTGTCTCCTGTTATGTTCAGCTCATAGTGTCTCCTGTTATGTTCAGCTCATAGTGTCACCTGTAATGTTCAGCTCATAGTGTCTCCTGTTATGTTCAGCTCATAGTGTCTCCTGTAATGTTCAGCTCATAGTGTCTCCTAGTTTGGTACAACGGGGGATAATATAAATCTAGCATTTAGTTTGGTACAGCGGGGGATAATATAAATCTAGCATTTAGTTTGGTACAGCGGGGGATAATATAAATCTAGCATTTAGTTTGGTACAGCGGGGGATAATATAAATCTAGCATTTAGTTTGGTACAGCGGGGGATATTATACATCTAGCATTTAGTTTGGTACAGCGGGGGATAATATAAATCTAGCATTTAATTTGGTACAGCGGGGGATAATATAAATCTAGCATTTAGTTTGGTACAGCGGGGATAATATAAATCTATCATTTAGTTTGGTACAGCGGGGGATAATATAAATCTAGCATTTAGTTTGGTACAGCGGGGGATAATATAAATCTAGCATTTAGTTTGGTACAGCGGGGGATAATATAAATCTATCATTTAGTTTGGTACAGCGGGGGATAATATCAGTCTAGTATTTAGTTTGGTACAGCGGGGGATAATATAAATCTAGCATTTAGTTTGGTACAGCGGGGGATAATATAAATCTAGCATTTAGTTTGGTACAGCGGGGGATAATATAAGTCTAGCATTTAGTTTGGTACAGCGGGGGATAATATAAATCTAGCATTTAGTTTGGTACAGCGGGGATAATATAAATCTAGCATTTAGTTTGGTACAGCGGGGATAATATAAGTCTAGCATTTAGTTTGGTACAGCGGGGATAATATAAGTCTAGCATTTAGTTTGGTACAGCGGGGATAATATAAATCTAGCATTTAGTTTGGTACAGCGGGGGATAATATAAATCTAGCATTTAGTTTGGTACAGCGGGGGATAATATAAGTCTAGCATTTAGTTTGGTACAGCGGGGATAATATAAGTCTAGCATTTAGTTTGGTACAGCGGGGATAATATAAGTCTAGCATTTAGTTTGGTACAGCGGGGATAATATAAATCTAGCATTTAGTTTGGTATAGCGGGGAATAATATAAGTCTAGCATTTAGTTTGGTATAGCGGGGAATAATATAAATCTAGCATTTAGTTTGGTACAGCTTGGGATAATACCCCACACATACAATTATATGTTAGTTCCCTAAATCGAGCAGTGAATTTCAAACCCAGATTCAACCACACAGACCTGGAAGGTTTTCCAATGCCATGCAGAAACTGAGAATGGATCAATGAAATTGTTGTTCCTCCATAATACTAACCTAAAAGACGGAGTGAAAAGAAGGAAGTCAGAATAAACATATTCCAAAACATCAGAGGTGTAAAGTACTTCAGTAAAAATACTTTAAATACATTCTTCAAGCTCTGTCAAATTGGTTGATGACTACTTGAGTTTGTTTTTTCGGTATCTGTTCTTTACTTTACTGGTTGCTTCCCAGCCAAGGGAGTGGGCTCACTCACAATTTTGCCTAAGAACACAGCCATGAATAAAGAATGGTTCCAACACATCCTCCGAGAGCAACTTCTCCCAACCATCCAGGAATAAAACATCAATATTTTGGGTCCATGGACAGGAAACTCCCCAGACCTGCATCCCATTGAGAACTTGTGGTCAATCCTCAAGAGGCGGGTGGACAAAGAAAAACCCACAAATTCTGACAAACTCCAAGCATTGATTATGCAAGACTGGGCTGCCATCAGTCAGGATGTGGCCCAGAAGTGAATTGACAGCATGCCAGGGTGGATTGCAGAGGTCTTGAAAAAGAAGGGTCAACACGGCAAATATTGACTCTTTGCATCAACTTCCTGTAATTGTCAATAAAACCTTTGACACTTATGAAATGCTTGTAATTATACTTCAGCATTCCATAGTAACATCTGACAAAAATATAAAAAGACACTGAAGCAGCAAACTTTGGAAAGTAATATTTGTGTCATTCTCAAAACTTTTGGCCACAACTGTACTCGTTCTATTTTGAATGCTTAGCAGGACAGGAAAATGGTCCATTCACAGACGTATCAAGAGAATATACTGCCTCTGATCTGGCGGACTCACTAAATACACATTCTTAATTTTGTAAATTATGGCTGAGTGTTGGAGTGTGACCCTGGCTTTCCGTAAATTTAAAAAACAAGAAAATGGTGATGTCAGGTTTGCTTAATATAAGGAATGTGAAATGATTTATACATTTATTTTTGATACTTAAGTATATTTAAAACCAAATACTTTTAGACTTTTATATTGCTGGTTGACTTTCACTTTTTCATTTTCTATTGAGGTACTTGATTAAAAGTAATGGTATGACAATTGAGTACTTTTTTCCACCCCTGCAAAACATCCTGTTTGCAATAAGGCACTAAAGTAAAACTGGAAGAAAAAATGTGCCGAAGAAATGACCTTCAGGTCCTGAATACAAAGCATTATGTTTGGGGCAAATCCAATACAACACATCACTGAGTACCACTCTTCATATTTGCAAGCATGGTGACGGCTTCATCATGTCATGGTTATGCTTGTCATCGTTAAGGACTAGGGAGTTTTTTTTTAGGATACAAATAAATGGAATATAGCTAAGCACAGGCAAAATCCTAAAGGAAAACCTGGTTCAGTCTGCTCTCCACCAGACACTGGGAGACCAATTCACCTTTCAGCAGGACTATAACCTGGTTCAGTCTGCTTTCCACCAGACACTGGGAGACCAATTCACCTTTCAGCAGGACTATAACCTGGTTCAGTCTGCTCTCCACCAGACACTGGGAGACCAATTCACCTTTCAGCAGGACTATAACCTGGTTCAGTCTGCTCTCCACCAGACACTGGGAGACCAATTCACATTTCAGCAGGACTATAACCTGGTTCAGTCTGCTTTCCACCAGACACTGGGAGACCAATTCACCTTTCAGCAGGACTATAACCTGGTTCAGTCTGCTCTCCACCAGACACTGGGAGACCAATTCACCTTTCAGCAGGACAATAACCTGGTTCAGTCTGCTCTCCACCAGACACTGGGAGACCAATTCACCTTTCAGCAGGACTATAACCTGGTTCAGTCTGCTCTCCACCAGACACTGGGAGACCAATTCACCTTTCAGCAGGACTATAACCTGGTTCAGTCTGCTCTCCACCAGACACTGGGAGACCAATTCACCTTTCAGCAGGACAATAACCTGGTTCAGTCTGCTCTCCACCAGGCACTGGGAGACCAATTCACCTTTCAGCAGGACTATAACCTGGTTCAGTCTGCTCTCCACCAGACACTGGGAGACCAATTCACCTTTCAGCAGGACTATAACCTGGTTCAGTCTGCTCTCCACCAGACACTGGGAGACCAATTCACCTTTCAGCAGGACAATAACCTTGTTCAGCCTGCTCTCCACCAGACACTGGGAGACCAATTCACCTTTCAGCAGGACTATAACCTGGTTCAGTCTGCTCTCCACCAGACACTGGGAGACCAATTCACCTTTCAGCAGGACAATAACCTTGTTCATTCTGCTCTCCACCAGACACTGGGAGATGAATTCACCTTTCAGCAGGACTATAACCTAAAACACAAGGCCAAATATACTGGAGTTGCTTACAAAGATGACAGTGAACATTCCTGAGTAGCCGAGTTACAGCTTTCATAATAATATAATAATAATAATATAATATAATATATAATAATAATATAATAATAATAATAATATATGCCATTTAGCAGACGCTTTTATCCAAAGCGACTTACAGTCATGTGTGCATACATTCTACGTATGGGTGGTCCCGGGGATCGAACCCACTACCCTGGTGTTACAAGCGCCATGCTCTACCAACTGAGCTACAGAAGGACCAGAAGGACCACGCTTTCACTTAAATCTATGGCAAGACTTGAAAATGGATGTCTAGCAATGATCAACAACCAATTTGACAGAGCTTGAAGAATGTTGAAAAGAATAATGAGCAAACGTTGTACAATCCAGGTGTGGAAAGATCTCGGAGACTTACCCAGAAAGACTCACAGCTCTTAGAGACTTACCCAGAAAGACTCACAGCTGTAATTGCTGCCAAAGGTGCTTCTACAAAGTACTGACTGAGGGGTGTGAATACTTATGTAAAGGAGATATTTCTGTCTCTGATTTTCAATGACTCTACAAAACGTTATACAAACTGGTTTTCACATTATGGGGTATTGGGTGTAGATTTGAATTCAGGCTGTAACACAAAAAAACTGTGGAATAAGTCAAGTGGTGTGAATACTTTCTGAAGGCTCTGTACCAGTCAAGGGGTGTGAATACCTTCTGAAGGCTCTGTACCAGTCAAGGGGTGTGAATACTTTCTGAAGGCTCTGTACCAGTCAAGGGGTGTGAATACCTTCTGAAGGCTCTGTACCAGTCAAGGGGTGTGAATACCTTCTGAAGGCTCTGTATCAGTCAAGGGGTGTGAATACTTTCTGAAGGCTCTGTACCAGTCAAGGGGTGTGAATACCTTCTGAAGGCTCTGTACCAGTCAAGGGGTGTGAATACCTTCTGAAAGCTCTGTACCAGTCAAGGGGTGTGAATACTTTCTGAATGCTCTGTACCAGTCAAGGGGTGTGAATACTTTCTGAAGGCTCTGTACCAGTCAAGGGGTGTGAATACTTTCTGAAGGCTCTGTACCAGTCAAGTGGTGTGAATACTTTCTGAAGGCTCTGTACCAGTCAAGGGGTGTGAATACCTTCTGAAGGCTCTGTATCAGTCAAGGGGTGTGAATACTTTCTGAAGGCTCTGTATTGGATCTCATTTTAATAGCTAGCATTTTGATGGCCATAGCAAATAGATATGGTGACAGTGGACACCTTAACTCCTCTTGACAATTCAAAACTCTCTGAGAAGTAGCCGCTATTTACTATTTTACACCTGGGGTTGCTATACATAACTTTGACCCATTTTAGAAGATTTTTTTTAGAAAGAAATACATAAAATCCAGGCGCTTATAAGTCAAATCCAGTCATACTTCATCAAAGGCCTTTTCAAAATCTGATATAAATACCAGGCCTGGATTCTTAGATGTTTCTTGTTGTTCTATTTCTTCTAGTAGTTGTCGTATATTATCTCCAATGTATCGTCCATGTAAAACACCTGTCTGATCAGAATGAACAATACCTGGTAAAAACCCTTTTAATTCTGAGTGTTTTACATTTCGCTAGTATTTTTGCATCACAACATTGAAGTATGAGGGGCCTCCAGTTTTTAGATAGACTGAGTCTTTATATTTGCCATCTGGGTCTTGTTTTAATAATAGAGAAATCAGACCTTCCTGCTGAGTACCTGACAGACTGCCATTTCTATAGGATTAGTAAAAACAATCTAACAAAGGCTTGACATACTGTATCTCTACCGGTATGCAATCAAGCCCTGGGGTTTTTCCACACTGAAAGGATTTAATAGCCTTAAAAAGTTCCTCTGCAATTTGGCCTTCGCATGGATCTTTCTGTATATTTGTTAATTTTCAAAAAAGTTGTATTATTTGTAAAGAATTCCTTAGAGTAATCATCATTCAGTGGGAGAGGAAGAGACAGAAAACAGAACATCTGCTTAAAATAATTAGGTCCTCTTTTAAAATATAATTCTGAGAATCAGAAACCTCCTGGGCTTCAGACCTGACAGAACCCTCCTGGGTTCCATACCTGACAGAACCCTGCTGGGTTTCAAACCTGACAGAACCCTCCTGGGTTCCATACCTGACAGAACCCTGCTGGGTTTCAGACCTGACAGAACCCTCCTGGGTTTCAGAACTGACAGAAACCTCCTGGGTTCCATACCTGACAGAACCCTCCTGGGTTTCAGAACTGACAGAAACCTCCTGGGTTCCATACCTGACAGAACCCTGCTGGGTTTCAGACCTGACAGAACTCTCCCGGGTTTCAGACCTAACAGAACCCTCCATTTCCATACCTGACAGAACCCTGCTGGGATTCAGACCTGACAGAACCCTCATGTTCCAGACCTAACAGAACCCTTCAGTTCCAGACCTAACAGAACCCTCATGTTCCAGACCTAACAGAATCCTTCAGTTCCATACCTGACAGTACCCTGCTGGGTTTCAAACCTGACAAAACCCTCCTGGGGTTCAGACCTGGCAGAACCCTCCTGTTCCAGACCTGAAAGTACCCTGCTGGGTTTCAAACCTGACAGAACCCTCCTAGGTTCCATACCTGACAGAACCCTCCTAGGTTTCAGACCTGACAGAACCTTCCAGTTCCAGACCTGACAGAACCCTCCAGTTCCATACCTGAGAGAAACCTGCTGGGTTTCAGACCTGACAGAACCCTCCCGGGTTTCAGACCTGACAGAACCCTCAATTTCCATAACCTGACAGAACCCTGCTGGGATTCAGACCTGACATAAACCTCCTGTTCCAGACTTGACAGAACCCTGCTGGGTTTCAGAGCTGACAGAACCCTCCATCTCCATACCTGAAAGTACCCTGCTGGGTTTCAAACCTGACAGAACCCTCCATCTCCATACCTGAAAGTACCCTGCTGGGTTTCAAACCTGACAAAACCCTCCTGGGTTTCAGACATGACAGAACCCTCCTGGGTTCCAAACCTGACAGAACCCTCCTGGGTTCCATACCTGACAGAACCCTGCTGGGTTTCAGACCTGACAGAACCCTCCTGGGTTTCAGACCTGACAGAACACTCCTGTTCCAAACCTGACAGAACCCTCCTGGGTTCCATACCTGACAGAACCCTCCTGGGTTTCAGAACTGACAGAAACCTCCTGGGTTTTCAAACCAGACAGAACCCTGCTGGGTGTCAGACCTGACAGAACTCTCCCGGGTTTCAGACCTAACAGAACCCTCCACTTCCATACCTGACAGAACCCTGCTGGGATTCAGACCTGACAGAACCCTGCTGGGTTTCAGACCTGACAGAACCCTCCTGGGTTTCAAACCGGACAGAACCCTCCTGGGTTTCAGGCCTGACAGAACCCTGCTGGGTTTCAGACCTGACAGAACCCTCCTGTTCCACACCTGACAGAACCCTCCTGTTCCAAACCTGACAGAACCCTCCATTTCCATACCTAACAGTACCCTGCTAGGTTTCAAACCGGACAGAACCCTCCATTTCAATACCTGATAGTACCCTGCTGGGTTTCAGACCTGACAAAACCCTCCTGATATCTCTGTGTCCCTCGTTGTAGCTGAGAGCTGATATCTCTGTGTCCCTCATTGTAGCTGAGAGCTGATATCTCTGTGTCCCTCGTTGTAGCTGAGAGCTGATATCTCTGTGTCCCTCTTTGTTGCTGAGAGCTGATATCTCTGTGTCCCTCTTTGTTGCTGAGAGCTGATATCTCTGTGTCCCTCTTTGTTGCTGAGAGCTGATATCTCTGTGTCCCTCTTTGTTGCTGAGAGCTGATATCTCTGTGTCCCTCTGTGTAGCTGAGAGCTGATATCTCTGTGTCCTCTGTGTAGCTGAGAGCTGATATCTCTGTGTCCCTCGTTGTAGCTGAGAGCTGATATCTCTCACTCTGTGACTTCGGCCCGTCATTGGACACTGTGCTATCTAACCTCCAAACGAGCTTCAATGCCATACAGCACTCCTTCCGTGGCCTCCAACTGCTCTTAAACGCGAGTAAAACCAAATGCATGCTTTTCAACCGATCACTGCCTGCACCCGCATGCCCGACTAGCATCACCACCCTGGATGGTTCCGACCTTGAATATGTGGACATCTATAAGTACCTAGGTGTCTGGCTAGACTGCAAACTCTCCTTCCAGACCCACATCAAACATCTCCAATCGAAAATCAAATCAAGAGTCGGCTTTCTATTCCGCAACAAAGCCTCCTTCACTCACGCTGCCAAGCTTACCCTAGTAAAACTGACTATCCTACCGAACCTCGACTTCGGCGATGTCATCTACAAAATGGCTTCCAACACTCTACTCAGCAAACTGGATGCAGTCTATCACAGTGCCATCCGTTTTGTCACTAAAGCACCTTATACCACCCACCACTGCGACTTGTATGCTCTAGTCGGCTGGCCCTCACTACATATTCGTCGCCAGACCCACTGGCTCCAGGTCATCTACAAGTCCATGCTAGGTAAAGCTCCGCCTTATCTCAGTTCACTGGTCACGATGGCAACACCCATCCGTAGCACGCGCTCCAGCAGGTGTATCTCACTGATCATCCCTAAAGCCAACACATCATTTGGCCGCCTTTCGTTCCAGTACTCTGCTGCCTGTGACTGGAACGAATTGCAAAAATCGCTGAAGTTGGAGACTTTTATCTCCCTCACCAACTTCAAACATCAGCTATCCGAGCAGCTAACCGATCGTTGCAGCTGTACATAGTCTATAGGAAAATAGCCCACCCATTTTCACCTACCTCATTCCCATACTGTTTTTATACTGTTTTTATTTATTTATTTTTCTGCTCTTTTGCACACCAATATCTCTACCTGTACATGACCATCTGATCATTTATCACTCCCGTGTTAATCTGCAAAATTGTATTATTCGCCTACCTCCTCATGCCTTTTGCACACATTGTATATAGACTGCCCATTTTTTTCTACTGTGTTATTGACTTGTTAATTGTTTATTCCATGTGTAACTCTGTGTTGTCTGTTCACACTGCTATGCTTTATCTTGGCCAGGTCGCAGTTGCAAATGAGAACTTGTTCTCAACTAGCCTACCTGGTTAAATAAAGGTGAAATAAATAAAATAAATAAAAAATAAAAGTAGCTGAGAGCTGATATCTCTGTGTCCCTGAGAGCTGATATCTCTGTGTCCCTCTGTGTAGCTGAGAGCTGATATCTCTGTGTCCCTCGTTGTAGCTGAGAGCTGATATCTCTGTGTCCCTGAGAGCTGATATCTCTGTGTAGCTGAGAGCTGATATCTCTGTGTCCCTGAGAGCTGATATCTCTGTGTCCCTGAGAGCTGATATCTCTGTCTCCCTCTGTGTAGCTGAGAGCTGATATCTCTGTCTCCCTCTGTGTCCCTGAGAGCTGATATCTCTGTGTCCCTCTGTGTAGCTGAGAGCTGATATCTCTGTGTCCCTGAGAGCTGATATCTCTGTCTCCCTCTGTGTAGCTGAGAGCTGATATCTCTGTGTCCCTGAGAGCTGATATCTCTGTCTCCCTCTGTGTAGCTGAAAGCTGATATCTCTCTCTCCCTCTGTGTCCCTGAGAGCTGATATCTCTGTGTCCCTGAGAGCTGATATCTCTGTCTCCCTCTGTGTAGCTGAGAGCTGATATCTCTGTCTCCCTCTGTGTCCCTGAGAGCTGATATCTCTGTGTCCCTCTGTGTAGCTGAGAGCTGATATCTCTGTGTCCCTGAGAGCTGATATCTCTGTCTCCCTCTGTGTAGCTGAGAGCTGATATCTCTGTGTCCCTGAGAGCTGATATCTCTGTCTCCCTCTGTGTAGCTGAGAGCTGATATCTCTCTCTCCCTCTGTGTCCCTGAGAGCTGATATCTCTGTGTCCCTCTGTGTAGCTGAGAGCATATATCTCTGTTTTTCTCTCGTTGTAGCTGAGAGCTGATATCTCTGTGTCCCTCGTTGTAGCTGAGAGCTGATATCTCTGTGTCCCTCTGTGTCCCTGAGAGCTGATATCTCTGTGTCCCTCTGTGTCCCTGAGAGCTGATATCTCTGTGTCCCTCTGTGTCCCTGAGAGCTGATATCTCTGTGTCCCTCTGTGTCCCTGAGAGCTGATATCTCTCTCTCCCTCTGTGTAGCTGAGAGCTGATATCGAAGGTCCGTTATTGGGGGCTCTGTTTTTGTATTGCATTTATATTATGTTGAGTAAAATATGTTTATTTACTCATATCTGCAGTCCTGCGCCTGACTCCTATACACCAGCTACACATAGACTTATTGACACACAGTTGTAAATGAGAACTTGGTCTCAACTAGCCTACCTGGCTAAATAAAAGTGAAATAAAAAAATCATTAAAATAAATAAACACAATAAATGAATGTCTAGATTAGCTGAACGTGGTTTCAGATACAATTTTATCCAACTTTTATTTTTATAAAACACCTGAAAAACAACATTAAACAATGTACACTATATTGATGAAACCAAATGTTTTTCTGTCACTTATATACAACATATGGCACTCCAGGTTAATTTGAGTCCAATAAAACAAAAACAATCAGAAGTGTATTAATGTAAAGTTGGATCCTGTATCAGTTTCTCCTGTCAAACAGTCCAGTCATCAGCTAGCAGGAGAGGCAGAGACACTGATGGAAAGAGGGTGAGTATCCTGACAGCTTGGAAACCAATATGGTCCTGTATATGACCCATGGTCCTGTATATGACCCATGGTCCTGTTTATGACCCATGGTCCTGTTTATGACCCATGGTCCTGTATATGACCCATGGTCCTGTTTATGACCCATGGTCCTGTATATGACCCATGGTCCTGTACACGACCCATGGTCCTGTATATGACCCATGGTCCTGTACACGACCCATGGTCCTGTTTATGACCCATGGTCCTGTATATGACCCATGGTCCTGTATATGACCCATGGTCCTGTTTATGACCCATGGTCCTGTTTATGACCCAGAAAAAAACGTATCCCCTTGGTTAGGAGAGTCATCTTCATGCCCTCCCTCACTCTAATAATCACCCTGATGGGAGGCTGGATATTTAGCTGATACACTGCATGGCTGGCTGGAAGCAATTCCCGAGTATCGAGTTGGTGCTGAGTTAGGGTTAGGCTGTGTGTGTCTATGTGGTGTGTAGTGTCTATGTGTGTTTATGTATGTGTCTATGTGTGTGTCTATGTGTGTGTCTATGTGTATGTCTATGTGAGTGTGTGTTTGAGTGCTGAGTTAGGGTTAGGCTGTGTGTGTCTATGTGGTGTGTAGTGTCTATGTGTGTCTATGTATGTGTCTATGTGTGTGTCTATGTGTGTGTCTATGTTTGTGTCAATGTGTCTGTCTATGTGTGTGTCTATGTGTATGTCTATGTGAGTGTGTGTGAGTGCTGAGTTAGGGTCTTGCTCCCCAGCCAATATCCTGCTAATCTCCATGCATTCCCCCACGCTAATCAGTGCCTCCTCCCCATTCCTATCCACCTCCATCCTCCCTAGGTCTGCCAGAGGGATTAACTTCCTTTAAACAAGCTTGGAAAGAGGTCAAATTCCTGTAGGTTATTCCTCTTCTCCTCCCACCCTTCCTCTTCCCCTCCTCCATTCCTCTCCTCCCTTCACCCTCCCCTCTTTTCCTCCCTCCCTCCACCCCTTCTCTCCTCCTCCCCTCTTCCCCTCCTCCATTCCTCTCCTCCCTTCACCCTCCCCTTCTCTCCTCCCTCCTTCCCTCCTCCTGTCCTCCCTCTCCTCCCTCCACCCCTTCTCTCCTCCCCTCCCCCTCTTCCAGACTGTCTGTATTCCATGTAGAAAATCTAACTCCTGTCTAAAGCTCAATAATGAGTTTCCCTTCATCATCACTACTGCTACTGTCCTCTTGGTCCTCCAGGCTACTACTCTGCACTCCCCCAACCCTGCTCACACAGTCTACTGTAGGGGCCCTAAACCTGCTCACACACTCTGTTGTAGGGGCCCTAAACCTGCTCACACACTGTACTGTAGGGACCCTAAACCTGCTCACACACTCTGTTGTAGGGGCCCTAAACCTGCTCACACACTCTGTTGTAGGGGCCCTAAACCTGCTCACACACTGTACTGTAGGGACCCTAAACCTGCTCACACACTGTGCTGTAGGGAAGGGGTGTGTCTGTCCTACCCTGCTGGTATTACTAAAGACTGGGGTGCTGTGGCATACAGTGGTTTCAGGGTCATTTGAAGAGCTGGTCCGTGGTGGGGTCAGGGTGGTGGGGTCAGGGTCATTTGAAGAGCTGGTCTGTGGTGGGGTCAGGGTGGTGGGTTCAGGGTCATTTGAAGAGCTGGTCTGTGGTGGGGTCAGGGTGGTGGGTTCAGGGTCATTTGAAGAGCTGGTCCGTGGTGGGGTCAGGGTGGTGGGTTCAGGGTCATTTGAAGAGCTGGTCCGTGGTGGGGTCAGGGTGGTGGGTTTAGGGTCATTTGAAGAGCTGGTCTGTGGTGGGGTCAGGGTGGTGGGGTCAGGGTCATTTGAAGAGCTGGTCTGTGGTGGGGTCCGGGTGGTGGGGTCAGGGTCATTTGAAGAGCTGGTCTGTTGGTTATACGACGGGTTTTTTTCTGAAGTTAAGTTGATCTGCTGCTGAGGGGCCTTTGAAAGGTTGTGAGACACGTTGGTTGGTGTCTGATATAGATGACTGTAAAGTGGCAGCGATGTCCAGATGCTGTGACGGGAATCTGCTTCATTCTGCCATAGAGAGAAGTATCAGAGGTTTAGAGTTAGTATGTAATCATGGGGAGGAAGGGCAACAGTTCCAGGTCATTCTAGTAGCTCCACAATGTCTTGGATAGTTTATTAAGAAGGAATGCCAGCAGCCCGAACAGACAGACCATCAGACAGACACATAGATAGTCTACTAACCCAGACTGACCCAGAGCTGTGTCCCAAATAGCAAACATTTCTCTTTATCAAAATCACGTCAAAGTTTGTTGGTCATGTACACATATTTGCAGATGTTAGGTGCAATGAAATGCTTGTGTTTCTATCTCCAACACTGCAGGAATAATACCAAGAAAACAATACAAAACTAAAGTAACATACAGTGGGGCAAGAAAGTATTTAGTCAGCCACCAAGTGTGCAAGTTCTCCCACTTAAAAAGATGAGAGAGGCCTGTAATTTATCATAGGTACACTTCAACTATGACAGACAAAATGAGAAAAAAAATCCAGAAAATCACATTGTAGGATTTTTTATGAATTTATTTGCAAATTATGGTGGAAATAAGTATTTGGTCAATAACAAAAGTTTCTCAATACTTTGTTATATACCCTTTGTTGGCAAAGACAGGTCAAATGTTTTCTGTAAGTCTTCACAAGGTTTTCACACACTGTTGCTTGTATTTTGGCCCATTCCTCCATGCAGATCTCCTCTAGAGCAGTGATGTTTTGGGGCTGTTGCTAGACAACACGGACTTTCAACTCCCTCCAAAGATTTTCTATGTGGTTGAGATCTGGAGACTGGCTAGGCCACTCCAGGACCTTGAAATGCTTCTTACGAAGCCACTCATTCGTTGCCTGGGCGGTGTGTTTGGGATCATTGTCATGCTGAAAGACCCAGCCACGTTTCATCTTCAATGCCCTTGCTGATGGAAGGAGGTTTTCACTCAAAATCTCACGATACATGGCCCCATTCATTCTTTCCTTTGCACGGATTAGTCGTCCTGGTCCCTTTGCAGAAAAACAACCCCAAAGCATGATGTTGCCACCCCCATGCTTCACAGTAGGTATGGTGTTCTTTGGATGCAACTCAGCATTCTTTGTCCTCCAAACACGACGAGTTGAGTTTTTACCAAAAAGTTATATTTTGGTTTCATCTGACCATATGACATTCTCCCAATCTTCTTCTGGATCATCCAAATGCTCTCTAGCAAACTTCAGACGGGCCTGGACATGTGCTGACTTAAGCAGGGGGACACGTCTGGCACTGCAGGATTTGAGTCCCTGGCGGCGTAGTGTGTTATTTATGGTAGGCTTTGTTACTTTGGTCCCAGCTCTCTGCAGGTCATTCACTAGGTCCCCCCGTGCGGTTCTGGGAATTTTGCTCACTGTTTTTGTGATCATTTTGACCCCACAGGGTGAGATCTTGCGTGGAGCCCCAGATTGAGGGAGATTATCTGTTGTTTTGTATGTCTTCCATTTCCTAATAATTGCTCCCACAGTTGATTTCTTCAAACCAAGCTGCTTACCTATTGCAGATTCAGTCCTCCCAGCCTGGTGCAGGTCTACAATTTTGTTTCTGATGTACTTTGATAGCTCTTTGGTCTTGGCCATAGTGGAGTTTGGAGTGTGACTGTTTGAGGTTGTGGACAAGTGTCTTTTATACTGATAACAAGTTCAAACAGGTGCCATTAATACAGGTAATGAGTGGAGGACAGAGGAGCCTCTTAAAGAAGAAGTTACGGGTCTGTGAGAGTGAGAAATCTTGCTTGTTTGTAGGTGACCAAATACTTATTTTTCACCATCATTTGCAAATAAATTCATTAAAAAGCCTCTCTCATCTTTTTAAGTGGGAGAACTTGCACAATTGGTGGCTGACTAAATACTTTTTTGCCCCACTGTAATCCAAAAATAAAAATGAAGAAATATCAGAACGGGTAGAGTCGGGGGGCTGGGGTCAGTCTGTTATATCTGAGTATTTCTCCTGTCTTATCTGGTGTCCTGTGTGAATTTAAGTATGCTCTCTTTAATTCTCTCTTTCTCTCTCTCGGAGGACCTGAGCCCTAGGACCATGCCTCAGGACTACCTGGCATGATGACTCCTTGCTGTTCCCAGTCCACCTGGCCTTGCTGCTGCTCCAGTTTCAACTGTTCTGCCTGTGGCTATGGAACCCTGACCTGTTCACCAGACATTCTACCTATCCCAGACCTGCTGTCTCTAGAGACAGCAGGAGTGGTAGAGATACTCTTAATGATCATCTATGAAAAGCCAATTGACATTTACTCCTGAGGTGCTGACTTGTTGCACCCTCAACAACTACTGTGATTATTATTATTTGACCATGCTGAACATTTATGAACATTTGAACATCTTGGCAATGTTCTGTTATAATCTCCACCTGGCACAGCCAGAAGAGGACTGGCTACCCCTTATAGCCTGGTTCCTCTCTAGGTTTCTTCCTAGGTTTTGGCCTTTCTAGGAAGTTTTTCCGAGCCACCGTGCTTCTACACCTGCATTTCTTGCTGTTTGGGGTTTTAGGCTGGGTTTCCGTAGATAGAGAAAAACATAGAATCTTTAACTCTTGACCAGCCAGGCCCCATGTTGTAATGGAACCTTTAATAACTCTGTGTCTGTGAGTTGTCTGTGTGGGAGAGATGTCTGTTGATAATACTGTGTGTCTGTGTGGGAGAGATGTCTGTTGATAATACTGTGTGTCTGTGTGGGAGGATGTCTGTTGATAATACTGTGTGTCTGTGTGGGAGGATGTTGCTTTTGTTTCTGTTATGGGATTTATTATGAATAATGTATACATTTAAAATATAATTATAACTAACAGAATTCTACTCTGTCTTTCTAGTAGTGTTAAATAATGTTTGTTCATTAGGAAGGGGTTATGTAGCATAGACCTAGGAAGAAAGGAATGTATGTGTGTGTCGGAAGAGAACGAAGAGGTTCATTAACCTATGTTTGAACCAACCTGGCTGTAACTCTGGGGAGATAAGGTAGGACAGGGAGGGACCCTCCAGAGCTCTAGTATCTGGGAAAGACTGGAACTGTCAGCTGAGTGGTAATAAACTGTGGTGAGACTCATGAGAAAATCCCTATGTTGGTGTGTATGTGTGTAGGGTAAGAGAAAGTTATAAAAGGAATGTCTTTGTATATGCACAGCAGCGCTCTCGTAAATAAACCTTACTGACTATTGTAAACTGGCCTCTGAATATTTCATTTCAATAAGAACCTTACAAATTCTTCAGTTCAGTTTATGAACACTGAGAACAAAATTCTCATAACAATTTGGTCCTTCAAACCGGATCTCAAGACCTGTCCTTCCAAGGAACTGCTGAAAACCCTGCATGGGCAGATCCAGGATCCATAAGACAAAGACCTGACCTCTGACTTGAGGGTCTATTTCAGGCCAGTGGTGAACTGATACACGGCAGAGGTGGTAACGAGATCTAACCTACATTGTTTTCCCCTGTCTACGAGACACGTTCGGTAATCTTTATTCACGAATTTGGGGGGAATGATTTAAGATATCTTTGATTGGATGTTCTAAAAATGCTTATCAATAATATGTGCTTAATTATTCTGAACAGATACACTAGGTTGGTACTTTGTAGTTTAACCAAAATCGATAGGAAGGAAGGCATGTCCGAAAAGACACTATCACAAATAAAAATAACGTAAGGAAGGGATATTAAATAGGTGTTGTTAGAAAGGATGGTCGTTTTGTACAAATAGGATAACTTATGGTTATTTGACGTGGTAAATTAGCCATAGACCCAATTCAAAAGACATACCTAAATAAAGGAAGAAGACCTACATAGTCTATCTGTATATGAGCGATAGATATATTAAAACAGTTGAGGATATACACTAGGCTTGGTGAGAAAGGAAGGTAATTCTATACGAACAAGATAACTTAACCTATTCAATTCTGAAATAAAGTCCAAAAAAGAGGAGAGGGAAGCCTAATATAGCAGAGTGAAGATACAAGATATTAACTTTAAGACACAACAGAAATAGTTGTGTGGGTAAGACCTAATGTCCGATCGACAGTCAACTAGATAGATTGACAGTCAACTATATAGATAAAGTTTCCAGAAAGGAGAACACACATCAAACATACACAGATTTTCCAGAATGGCACGAAGGTATCTGCACGCACTACCAATGGAAATATAATGTTGAGACCTAAATGTTAAATTGGCCAATATACATTAGCCGATCTAACAGTAAGACCTGAAAGTAAAACTGGTTGAAGTAATTGACCTAAAAGTAAAACTGGTTGAAGTAATTGATCTAAAGTATATTAGTAGGAAGGGAGGCAAGAACTACCGGAGGTGCGCAAAAGAGGTTTGACCATTCCACGAAAAGAGACACACACATAGTCAGGCAGAAGAGCAACTATAGTAGCTAGGTAACGGTAAACAGTACATACATAGATCATAGAAAATCAAATCCAATTTTATTTGTCACATACACATGGTTAACAGATGTTAATGTGAGTGTAGCGAAATGCTTGTGCTTCTAGTTCCGACAATGCAGTAATAACCAACAAGTAATCTAGCTAACAATTCCAAAACTACTACCTTATAGACACAAGTGTAAGGGGATAAAGAATATGTACATAAAGATATATGAATGAGTGATGGTACAGAGCGGCATAGGCAAGATACAGTAGATGGTATTGAGTGCAGTATATACATATGAGATGAGTACGTAAACAAAGTGGCATAGTTAAAGTGGCTAGTGATACATGTATTAGATAAAGATGCAGTAGATGATATAGAGTACAGTATATACATATACATATGAGATGAATAATGTAGGGTATGTAAACATTATATTAGGTAGCATTGTTTAAAGTGGCTAGTGATATATTTTACATCATTTCCCATCAATTCCCATTATTAAAGTGGCTGGAGTTGAGTCAGTGTGTTGGCAGCAGCCACTCAATGTTAGTGGTGGCTGTTTAACAGTCTGATGGCCTTGAGATAGAAGCTGTTTTTCAGTCTCTCGGTCCCAGCTTTGATGCACCTGTACTGACCTCACCTTCTGGATGATAGCAGGGTGAACAGGCAGTGGCTCGGGTGGTTGTTGTCCTTGATGATCTTTATGGCCTTCCTGTGACATCGGGTGGTGTAGGTGTCCTGGAGGGCAGGTAGTTTGCCCCCGGTGATGCGTTGTGCAGACCTCACTACCCTCTGGAGAGCCTTGCTAAATGGCATATATATATATATATATTACGGTTGTGGGGGGAGCAGTTGCCGTACCGGGCGGTGATACAGCCCGACAGGATGCTCTCGATTGTGCATCTGTAGAAGTTTGTGAGTGCTTTTGGTGACAAGCCAAATTTCTTCAGCCTCCTGAAGTTGAAGAGGCGCTGCTGCGCCTTCTTCACGATGCTGTCTGTGTGGGTGGACCAATTCAGTTTGTCTGTGATGTGTATGCCGAGGAACTTAAAACTTACTATCCTCTCCACTACCGTTCCATCAATGTGGATAGGGGGGTGTTCCCTCTGCTGTTTCCTGAAGTCCACAATCATCTCCTTAGTTTTGTTGACGTTGAGTGTGAGGTTATTTTCCTGACACCACACTCCGAGGCCCCTCACCTCCTCCCTGTAGGCCGTCTCGTCGTTGTTGGTAATCAAGCCTACCACTGTTGTGTCGTCCGCAAACTTGATGATTGAGTTGGAGGCGTGCATGGCCACGCAGTTGTGGGTGAACAGGGAGTACAGGAGAGGGCTCAGAACGCAACCCTTGTGGGGCCCCAGTGTTGAGGATCAGCGGGGTGGAAATGTTGTTGCCTACCCTCACCACCTGGGGGCGGGCCGTCAGGAAGTCCAGTACCCAGTTGCACAGGCCGGGGTCGAGACCCAGGGTATCGAGCTTGATGACGAGCTTGGAGGGCACTATGGTGTTGAATGCCGAGCTGTAGTCGATGAACAGCATTCTCACATAAGTATTCCTCTTCTCCAGATGGGTTAGGGCAGTGTGCAGTGTGGTTGAGATTGCATCGTCTGTGGACCTATTTGGGCGGTAAGCAAATTGGAGTGGGTCTAGGGTGTCAGGTAGGGTGGAGGTCATATGGTCCTTGACTAGTCTCTCAAAGCACTTCATGATGACGGAAGTGAGTGCTACGGGGCGGTAGTCGTTTATCTCAGTTACCTTAGCTTTCTGGGAACATGAACAATGGTGGCCCTCTTGAAGCATGTGGGAACAGCAGACTGGTATAGGGATTGATTGAATATGTCCGTAAACACACCAGCCAGCTGGTCTGCGCATGCCCTGAGGGCACAGCTGGGGATGCCGTCTGGGCCTGCAGCCTTTGCAAGGGTTGACACGTTTAAATGTTTTCCTCACTTTGGCTGCAGTGAAGGAGAGTCCGCATGTTTTAGTTGCGGGCCGTGTCAGTGGCACTGTATTGTTCTCAAAACGGGCAAAAAAGTTATTTAGTCTGCCTGGGAGCAAGACATCCTGGTCCGTGACTGGGCTGGGTTTCTTCTTGTAGTCCGTGATTGACTGTAGACCCTGCCACATACCTCTTGTGTCTGAGCCGTTGAAGTGAGATTCTACTTTGTCTCTATACTGACGCTGAGCTTGTTTGATTGCCTTGCGGAGGGAATAGTTACACTGTTTATATACGGTCATGTTGCCAGACACCTTGCCCTGATTAAAAGCAGTGGTTCGGGCTTTCAGTTTCACGCGAATGCTGCCATCAATCCACGGTTTCTGGTTTGGGAATGTTTTAATCGTTGCTATGGGAACGACATCTTCAACGCACTTTCTAATGAACTCGCTCACCGAATCAGTGTATTCGTCAATGTTGTTGTCTGACGCAATACGAAACATATCCCAGTCCACGTGATGGAAGCAGTCTTGATGTGTGGAATCAGATTGGTCAGACCAGCGGTGAACAGACCTTAGCGCGGGAGCTTCTTGTTTTAGTTTCTGTCTATAGGCAGGGATCAACAAAATGGAGTCGTGGTCAGCTTTTCCGAAAGGAGGGAGGGGCAGGGCCTTATATGCGTCGCGGAAGTTAGAATAGCAGTGATCGAAGGTTTTTCCAGCCCTGGTTGCGCAATCGATATGCTGATAAAATTTAGGGAGTCTTGTTTTCAGATTAGCCTTGTTAAAATCCCCAGCTACAATGAATGCAGCCTCCGGATAAATGGATTCCAGTTTACAAAGAGTCAAATAAAGTTTGTTCAGAGCCATCGATGTGTCTGCTTGGGGGGGGAATATATACGACTGTGATTATAATCGAAGAGAATTCCCTTGGTAGATAATGCGGTCGACATTTGATTGTGAGGAATTCTAAATCAGGTAAACAGAAGGACTTGAGTACCTGTATGTTGTTATGATCACACCACGTCATGTTAACTATGAAGCATACGCCCCCGCCCCTCTTCTTACCGGAAAGATGTTTGTTTCTGTCTGCGCGATTTGTGGAGAAACCAGTTGGCTGCACCGACTCCGATAGCGTGTCTCCAGTGAGCCATTTTTCTGTGAAGCAAAGAATGTTACAGTCTCTGATGTCCCTCTGGAATGCTAACCTTGCTCGGATTTCATCAACCTTGTTGTCAAGAGACTGGACATTGGCGAGAAGAATGCTAGGGAGTGGTGCACGATGTGCCCGTCTCCGGAGTCTGACCAGAAGACCGCTCCGTTTCCCCCTTTTATGAAGTCGTTCTTTTGGGTCGCCGGCTGGGATCCATTCCGTTGTCCTGGGTGAAAGGCAGAACACAGGATCCGCTTCGCGAAAGTCATATTCTTGGTCGTACTGACGGTGAGTTGACGCTGCTCTTATATTCAGTAGTTCTTCTCGACTGTATGTAATGAAACCTAAGATGACCTGGTGTACCAATGTAAGCAATAACACGTAAAAAAAACAAAAAACTGCATAGTTTCCTAGGAACGGGAAGCGAGGCGGCCATCTCTGTCGGCGCCGGAAGTCAATATATACACATAGATAGTCATAAATGCCATAGTGACTAGTGACGGCAAAGATTTATCAAACATGGGTAGTAAATCTTCAAAGGAGGTCCCGGAATTAATGGGAGATGAGCGCTATATGGAGCAAAAGGATAAAATAAATGTCTATTTCGGTTTAAAGTGGAGAAAGAAGTATGAATTTGACGGACGTTTAAATAAAGAAAAACTGGAATCAATGATTAAACAAATAAATAGGGTTTGTGGGGACAAGGTAGAGAAGCAACGGACAGAAGGGCTCGACACCGCCCGTGTGTGGTTAGCCGAAGCGAGGAAGAGATCAGGGGGAGAAAAGAAAAGGGAAATACCAGGGAAAGAAGATGCCAGGAACAGAAATCCTCTGGAGGCTCCTCAAAAGCCTAAACCTCTCTGGCCGATCGGGAGAGATGAAATAGTGGTGGTGAGGACACGGCAGCAGGTGCTACCCGCACAACCACCACCCCCATATGTGGAGCCTGCTGGAGCCGAGGGAGGGATCATAGAGGTAGAGAAAGGGGAAAAGTGGAGAAACAGTCAAAAGAAAGGGGGAGATAGATGCTTTAACAGTAACGATCCGGGTCATTTTGAGATCGTGAGGCACCAGGTAAACACCGCAATAAAGTATTGATCACCGTGACTGTAAACAGAGAGAACAGGTTGAGTGAGAGCATCTGTCCGTAACTATTGCGGTAATTGTACACAAACATAAAGGAGGCCTTAAGGGGAAGGGACCTAAGAGGGAAGAAACAAAATGGACAGGATCAGAAAATGATAGAAAATGTTTACATTGCAAGGAGACAGGACATTTAGCCCGGGAGTGTAATGCTCCCTGCAAACATTGTGACCGAGTAGGACACAACCACCGAGATTACAATTCAACTAAGGGGAAGGTCAGGCGCGACAATCGGGAGAAAAAGAGAGAGGCAGAGACAATGAGAGCGAGATTAATGAGAATCCTCGCTGGGGAAAAGCTTGGACCTTTAAATTAGGGCTATTTTCTGGAAATTGTCTCGGTGACGGAGTTTGTGACTACAGACAATTATAATAATAGGGTTGTTGGCGGGGAGGCTCTGTCATTTCAATTGTGATGATGGTTCAGTGGTTAAATAGCTTCCAAGCTTGAGACCAGAGTAGGGAGAGCAGGAGAGGGGAAGAACAGAGCCCGGGGACACCAGTGGTGATCAGAGCCGGTAGATGCTGTGACTAAAATCGGAGGAGGGTGGAGAGGAGGATCTGATGGTTTTTGATTAGTTTAATGGTAATTAAATGATATGTTATGTTTTGCCTGGAAGAGATACGAGTCGCAAAGAGTTTTGGAGAGAAAAGGGTGAAAGAAGGGATACTGGTCTGTGTTTGTATAAGATGGAACGGTGCATAAACTGAAAGTTTTAATAGTCTGGAGACAGAGAGGAGGGGATAGCCACCTGGTGTTTGGTTCAAATTGATAGAAGGGATAAATTCAACTTTTTTAATAGATTGTTTAGGTTAAATTGAGAGACTAATTCATTCAAAATAATAGCAAAGGGAATTTTGATGCAAGACTGTGTCTGTTATATAAATGATCTGCTGGAATGAGAATGGAGTCGTGTTCAAAATGCTGAATCATAGAAGAGACGGTTACCTAAATCTAATGAATTCTAAATAATAACGAAAAGACAATTACGATAGAGTTGTGCCATTCGAAATGTTGTTATTCTTATGGATTGACTGACATACATTATACATTTTGCGAAGTACATAGTACTTTTATATTTTGGAGTAGAGAAAGTTGGAAAGTTTGATTTTACTTTTACGATAGAATTCAATCAGAACTCAATCCGAGTAGGGGGTATATTTTGACCGAGAGGCAGGTTAAATTGTTGCGTGATAACATAAAACTGCCTCATTAAGTTGAATAATTAAGACAATAACGTTTCTCAAATTGATTTGACAGTTGTTTAGGTACGGACTCCCACTCTTTTCTGCACTTTTGGCAGTACAATTTTGATTGAGAGATGTTGATTGATGTTGTAAGTTCTATTCAAGATCAAACATTTGTGATTAATTGGATTTGGCTTGTCGAACCCGTACTACTGCTGCTGCAGTCAGCCAACAATGATTTGCAATTCGCTGAAGTTGCTATGGCCTGGGCACAGGCGGAGCGCCTGTTGCTGACATCACTCACAAGGCACTTTTGCAGCTAGGTAATGATGTTGAGACTGAGGGTGAGAGAGAACAATGTTTGTGTCATTTAGAGGGAAAATGCGTGCGTTATAGCATTGAGTCACTTTTCAAAAGTTGCTAAAAGTTCCAAATACATTTTTAATAGTAGCTAAATTTGTCAGGGTAGTCTGAAAAGATGCTAAAACTAGCAACACAATTGCTAGGTGGGCATCACTGGTTGGTGGCGCTCACTGGGCTATATTTGGCTGGAAGAGAGGGAGGTCTGAATAGTTTCATCATAAAAGTCTTGTAATAGATCCCTGTTGTTGATTTTTGGTTTGACTGTTTAGGTAACACCAGTGAAACTTAGCAGAAAGTTAAGGTATACTAATGACGTGGAACCAAGACAGGTCCGCAAAGTGGATTGCAGTTTGAGTTGTTTTTATTTTAAAGGGACAGTGCACGTTTATCACAGTTGTTTGTGTGGGTCTAATGGCAGAGTATTCCTATCAAGCATTTTGGGGAGACGATTTGGAGAAAGATTGAATGAGTTACATGGATCATTAAGTAAATTTAAAACTAAAGATTGGAGGGAGTACATTTCCATTTTCCAAGAGACATGTTATCTTAAAGGGATACACTCACATATGAAGTTTTGTTTTCTGAGTTTTAAATAAACATGTGAATTATTTAGATAAAGGGTTCTTTAATATGTCTAATATAGTACACGACTGTAAAAGGGTGGTATAACCTTTGGCCTCCATCATGGCTTTCCCCTGTGGTCGGATCAGCCTCAGGGGAGGGCCATTTGGATAATGAATTTGTGGTCATTTGTGATACTTATTTTTAAGGTAAATTGAGTAATTGTTCATTATGATGGAGTTTATAGCTCTTTGACAAACTTGTAGTTTGAACCACAGAGGACTAAGAAATGGTATAGCCTTGGACTAAGGGCAGACTTTCTTGAGTCTCTTTTGCGATGGCTATAAGGGTACAATCATTTCTCATTGTGGAGGGTTCCAGAGTAGTAACTGTGATCTGGTCATGTTATTTGAACCTTTTTGTTTTATCTTTTGACCGGTAGTAGGAAGTTTTATATATATACGGACGCCCAAGGGAGAATTGGACATGTGGAGAATGAAAGGGGCGCTCCTACATGATAATGTCAGACATAAGGATAATTGACTAATCTTACCTAAGTCATTGTTTAGAGATGCGGCAAGGTTGTTACCTGGGCGGAGCCAGGTATCAAAGCGGGATGTGTAAATTGTGGCCTAGGATAGGATGGGGCCTAGGGGTCCTAGGATAGGACACTTTGTGGCCTATTGGACAATAAACTAATTAAAAAATTACAATTCTAGCTAACAAGTAGGCATAGAAGTTGAAGATAGAACAAATAAGAAGACTGTTTTTTAATCAAACCTGCCCAAGAAGTTATGCATTACAGGTGAATTACAGGAGACGGTGATTCACTCAATCCAGTCCCTGAGGAGAATAGACGGGAGCAGCCCCGTTGGGAGGGACCATACCAAATACTCCTGGTGACAGCCTTCGCGTTGAGAATAGCTGAAGGAGCTACCTGGGTTCATATCACACATTCCGAGAGGGTAAGACATACTGACACTGTCGAACAATCATAGAGTTAGGAGCAGAACCGAAACCAACAAGGTTCGGGGGTTAACCTCTTCAGTCTACCCTCTACTTTTTCGAACATTCTGTTAAAAATCGCGCAACATTTCAGCGCCCTGCTACTCATGCCAGGAATATAGTATATGCATATGATTAGTATGTGTGGATAGAAAACACTCAGACATTTATAAAAATTGTTAAATCACGGCTGTGACTTTAACAGAACGTGCGTTTCATTGGAAAGTGCAGGAAAATCTGATCACTGAAAGTGGAAAAATATATCCATCCGCCGCTTCAACCCATTGTTATGGGTGAAAGACAATAAATATGGCTGAGGTTGCAGTACCTACACCTTCCACACGATGTCAACAGTCTTGTCATTTGCCTAGGATTTGTTTCTTGGTCAAACGAACAAGAGACAGCCCATTTCTTCCGGTCTCCGACCGGATATTTTGGTTGAGAAATACACGAACAGTATTTCAAGACGGAACCCTATAGAAAACACTACGTCTCGTGATTAATTTGATCGCTTATTAACGTTTACTAATACCTAAAGTTGCATTACAAAACTATTTCGAAGTGTTTTGTGAAAGTTTATCGTCGACTTTTTGAATTTTAAAAAATGACGTTACGTTATGAAACGCTATTTTTTTTTCCATTTATCACACAGTCTTCATAGATCGATATCTAGGCTATATATGGACCGATTTAATTGAAAAAAAGACCCAATAGTGATTATGGGACATCTAGGAGTGCCAACAAAGAAGATGGTCAAAGGTAATAAATGTGTTATATTTTATTTGTGCGGTTTGTGTAGCGCCGACTATGCTAATTATTTTGTTTACGTCCCCTGCGGGTCTTTTGGGGTGTTACATGCTATCAGATAATAGCTTCTCATGCTTTCGCCGAAAAGCATTTTAAAAATCTGCCTGGATTCACAACGAGTGTAGCTTTAATTCAATACCCCGCATGTGTATTTTAATGAACGTTTGAGTTTTAACTAATACTATTAGCATTTAGCGTAGCGCATTTGCATTTCCAGAGCTCTAGATGGGACACCTGCGTGCCAGGTAGGAGCAAGTGGTTAACTCTCTAACGTTGATTCCCTATACCCAACCTTTCCTCCCTGTGTGTGTTCATAGAAGTGAAAGTGTGGGTTGGCCTCTGGCTGATGATATGTTTTCTGGGAGGGGTGAGGCTTTACAGGAGTGCTGATTGCTCTGAGCTGTCTTATTGTGGGAGCAATATTCCTAAATACACCATGACCCATCCGAGAATTCAGAAGGTAGTAACTTGACACATAGTTAGACGATGAGGATTTTGTATTAACCAAGCATAAGAGATCACTTGATCTGGATAAACAGGGAGTGTAGTGAAGGTAAAGGTTTCAGTTGACACCCTAGTGCCATTCCGGGTAGAAGAAGTTAGGGCAGATGATAGCTCTATAGTCAGCCAGAATACAAGCAGAGCCCCAGATAAAACAGAAAATGACAGCAGAGTCGTCCAGAGCCAAGGGCCGGTGTGGATAGTGCGCAGACGAAAGATCTTTAGGAAGTGATTGAGGTGGAAACTGGTTAGAAGGGATTCAGTATACAGCCAGATCAGTAGCGAAAGAAGAATGTTATGCGCCACAGCAAAACCTCAGCTGACAACCATTCCTTTCCATTTGATGGAATTGATTCACCCAGGGGAATGGCCTGTATGGTAAAGCTGTTCATGAAGACAGGGAAGCCAGACAATGACAGTTGCATTGATCTGCATTATCTATATCCCCATGTACCCAGGACATCCAGAATCCCCCTTTCACCGTTACAGGAGGACATTATTATTGTATGGCTCGCTGCATCACACACGGACGGGACGTAGGGGAAATAAGAACATGCAATAGGACAGAGAATTTTACAACCGGCAAGACAATGAGGGGCTCGACTGGCAGATGGAAAGGCCTAGAGTGGATGTCCAACCTGCCTACCAATTGGACTGGTAGTTGTGCACTAGTGCAGTTAGGCATGCCCTTCATCCTTACCCAGAGCCAGGTAGAAGAGAGAGAAAGACTGCTCCGTCAGGATCTTTTGACCCTTGCATTGGAGTTACAAGGGGGTTACCTGGTGAGTTCTGGATTGGAATCAAGCATCTTCTGGTGATAAGAGCTGCAACTAGGTTGATGGGATGTCAGAATAGAATAGCCTTGAATATGTTACTGGCTGAAAAGGGTGGGGGGGGGGGGTGTATGAGGTTCGGAGCAGAATGTTGTACTTTCATCCCCGATAACACAGCTCCAGATGGATCAGTGACCAAGGCCCTGGCAGAGAACTCTGGGGTAGATAATGCTCTAACAAATTGGTTTGATAGTGTGTTTGGGAAATGAATAAACGTCATGATCACTGTGTTTTGGGTAACCTTCACCTGTGTGACTGTGTTAGTTTTGTGCGGATGTTGTGAGAAAGGTTCTCATTTCCACAACTCTGGAGAAATCGATGAGACAACAGATATGGACCGATCCCGAGTACTGACCAGTGGAATGATGAAAACATGACCCCAGACCTAGAGGATGGATCCGGCTCATTCACTTACGAGGAGCCTATGTTTGATGAGACCATTTTTTGATGTTTAGGTTTTTTCTTGTATTGATGTTTAGACTGTTTCTTTGATGAAGATTATAACGAAAATCCCGATAAGAAGAGTCATGATTCTGATGTAGACCTAGAACAGTCAACCTATTGATTTGTTAGGTTGATTTTGGAGAACAGTACATACAGTGCCTTGAGAAAGTATTCGGCCCCCTTGAACTTTGCAACCTTTTGCCACATTTCAGGCTTCAAACATAAAGATATAAAACTGTATTTTTTGTGAAGAATCAACAACAAGTGGGACACAATCATGAAGTGGAATGACATTTATTGGATATTTCAAACTTTTTTAACAAATCAAAAACTGAAAAATTGGGCGTGCAAAATTATTCAGCCCCCTTAAGTTAATACTTTGTAGCACCACCTTTTGCTGTGATTACAGCTGTAAGTCGCTTGGGGTATGTCTCTATCAGTTTTGCACATCGAGAGACTGACATTTTTTCCCATTCCTCCTTGCAAAACAGCTCGAGCTCAGTGAGGTTGGATGGAAAGCATTTGTGAACAACAGTTTTCATTTCTTTCCACAGATTCTCCATTGGATTCAGGTCTGGACTTTGACTTGGCCATTCTAACACCTGGATATGTTTATTTTTTAACCATTCCATTGTAGATTTTGCTTTATGTTTTGGATCATTGTCTTGTTGGAAGACAAATCTCCGTCCCAGTCTCAGGTCTTTTGCAGACTCCATCAGGTTTTCTTCCAGAATGGTCCTGTATTTGGCTCCATCCATCTTCCCATCAATTTGAACCATCTTCCCTGTCCATGCTGAAGAAAAGCAGGCCCAAACCATGATGCTGCCACCACCATGTTTGACAGTGGGGATGGTGTGTTCAGGGTGATGAGCTGTGTTGCTTTTACGCCAAACATAACGTTTTGCATTGTTGCCAAAAAGTTCAATTTTGGTTTCATCTGACCAGAGCACCTTCTTCCACATGTTTGGTGTGTCTCCCAGGTGGCTTGTGGCAAACTTTAAACGACACTTTTTATGGATATCTTTAAGAAATGGCTTTCCTCTTGCCAATCTTCCATAAAGGCCAGATTTGTGCAATATACGACTGATTGTTGTCCTATGGACAGAGTTTCCCACCTCAGCTGTAGATCTCTGCAGTTCATCCAGAGTGATCATGGGCCTCTTGGCTGCATCTCTGATCAGTCTTCTCCTTGTATGAGCTGAAAGTTTAGAGGGACGGCCAGGTCTTGGTAGATTTGCAGTGGTCTGATACTCCTTCCATTTCAATATTATTGCTTGCACAGTACTCCTTGGGATGTTTAAAGCTTAGGAAATCTTTTTGTATCCAAATCCGGCTTTAAACTTCTTCACAACAGTATCTCGGACCTGCCTGGTGTGTTCCTTGTTCTTCATGATGCTCTCTGCGCTTTTAACGGACCTCTGAGACTATCACAGTGCAGGTGCATTTATACGGAGACTTGATTACACACAGGTGGATTGTATTTATCATCATTAGTCATTTAGGTCAACATTGGATCATTCAGAGATCCTCACTGAACTTCTGGAGAGAGTTTGCTGCACTGAAAGTAAAGGGGCTGAATAATTTTGCACGCCCAATTTTTCAGTTTTTGATATGTTAAAAAAGTTAGAAATATCCAATAAATGTTGTTCCACTTCATGATTGTGTCCCACTTGTTGTTGATTCTTCACAAAAAAATACAGTTTTATATCTTTATGTTTGAAGCCTAAAATGTGGCAAAAGGTCGCAAGGTTCAAGGGGGCCGAATACTTTCGCAAGGCACTGTATATCTAATACAAATAGACGTGGGATTTTTATATTTGGTCAAAGTGTGGATTGTTATGGGATTTATTATGAATAATGACTAAATGATGTATACATTTAACGTAGAATTATAACTAACATAATTCTACTCTGTCTTTCTATTAGTGATAAATAATGTTTGTTCATTAGGAAGGGGTTATGTAGCATAGACCTAGGAAGAAAGGAGTGTATGTGTGTGTCGGAAGAGAACAAAGAGGCGCATTAACCTATGTTTGAACCGACCTGGCTGTAACTCTGGGGAGATAAGGTAGGACAGGGAGAGCCCCTCCAGAGCTCTAGTATCTGGAGAAGACTGGAACTGTCAGCTGAGTGGTAATAAACTGTGGTGAGACTCATGAGAAAATCCCTATGTTGGTGTGTATGTGTGTAGGGTAAGAGAAATTTATAAAAGGAATGTCTTTATGCACAGCAGCGCTTTCGTAAATAAACCTTACTGACTATTGTAAACTGGCCTCTGAATATTTCATTTCAATAAGAACCTTACAAATTCTTAGTAACAGACAGAGTAATTTAAGTGAAGTTCAGTTTATGAACACTGAGAACAAAATTATCATAACAGTTTCATACAGTTGTCAGCAGGATTAAGGTCTGGTTCTAGTGAAAGTATTCTTAATTGATAGATGTATCGACAGATAGACACATCGCTTGACTTACCTCTCCTCTAAACCCATCAGAGGTATGGCCAGGTGTTTCCGTTGTCTCCTCACTCTCTTCCAAAACCTCTTCTCTCTCCTCCCTCTCTTCTCTCTCTTCCAACACTTCTTCCCCCTCTTCTCTCTCCTCCCTCTCCTTGAACACCTCCCTGTCCTCCCTCTTTTCAAACACCTGTTCCCTCTTCTCCCTCTCCTCCCTCTCTTCTCTCTCATCTCTCTCCTCCCTCTCTTCCAACCCCTCTTCTAACACCTCTTTCCTCTTCTCCCTCTCATCCCTTTCTTCTCTCTCATCTCTCTCCTCCCTCTCTTCCAACCCCTCTTCTAACACCTCTTTCCTCTTCTCCCTCTCATCCCTTTCTTCTCTCTCATCTCTCTCCTCCCTCTCTTCCAACACCTCTTCCCTCTCCTCCCTCTCATCCATCTCATCCCTCTCCACCGACTCCTCCTTCTCTTCCAACACCTCTTCCCTCTCCTCTAACACCTCTTCATCTTTCAGACTCGTTCTTCTGGAGTCTTCCTCCACCTCATCTCCTCCTCTGTCACAGCTCTTCTTGGTTCCTTTAGGACAAACCAGTTTTAGTAAGACATTAGAGAGAGTTTAATAAAACAGAGACAGTATGATTAGATATCAGAGACAGTTTAATAAAACATTAGAGACAGTATGATTAGATATTAGAGACAGTTTAATAAAACATTAGAGACAGTATGATTAGATATTAGAGACAGTTGAATAAAACAGAGACAGTATGATTAGATATCAGAGACAGTTTAATAAAACATTAGAGACAGTATGATTAGATATTAGAGACAGTTTAATAAAACATTAGAGACAGTATGATTAGATATTAGAGACAGTTGAATAAAACAGAGACAGTATGATTAGATATCAGAGACAGTTTAATAAAACATTAGAGACAGTATGATTAGATATTAGAGACAGTTTAATAAAACAGAGACAGTATGATTAGATATTAGAGACAGTTTAATAAAACATTAGAGACGGTATGATTAGACATTGGAGACAGTATGATTAGACATTAGAGACAGTTTAATAAAACATTAGAGACAGTATGATTAGATATTAGAGACAGTTTAATAAAACATTAGAGACAGTATGATTAGATATTAGAGACAGTTTAATAAAACATTAGAGACAGTATGATTAGACATTAGAGACAGTTTAATAAAACATTAGAGACAGTATGATTAGATATCAGAGACAGTTTAATAAAACATTAGAGACAGTATGATTAGATATTAGAGACAGTTTAATAAAACATTAGAGACGGTATGATTAGATATTAGAGACAGTTTAATAAAACATTAGAGACAGTATGATTAGATATCAGAGACAGTTTAATAAAACATTAGAGACAGTATGATTAGATATTAGAGACAGTTTAATAAAACATTAGAGACAGTATGATTAGATATTAGAGACAGTTTAATAAAACATTAGAGACAGTATGATTAGATATTAGAGACAGTTTAATAAAACATTAGAGACAGTATGATTAGATATTAGAGACAGTTTAATAAAACATTAGAGACGGTATGATTAGACATTGGAGACAGTTTAATAAAACAGAGACAGTATGATTAGATATTAGAGACAGTTTAATAAAACATTAGAGACGGTATGATTAGACATTGGAGACAGTTTAATAAAACAGAGACAGTATGATTAGATATTAGAGACAGTTTAATAAAACATTAGAGACAGTTTAATAAGACATTACAGACAGTTTAATAAAACATTAGAAAAA
The DNA here is from genome assembly GCF_021184085.1 of Oncorhynchus gorbuscha. Lineage (NCBI taxonomy): Eukaryota > Metazoa > Chordata > Actinopteri > Salmoniformes > Salmonidae > Oncorhynchus > Oncorhynchus gorbuscha. Next base: position 82,052,695 of record NC_060190.1, read on the forward strand.
TCTAAATAAGACAATAGAGATAGTATGATTAGTATTGTATTTCATATTAGTTTGAAAGAGCCCTATGGCCTTGGCTATACTGATATTATCAGCCATCTCCTGTCTCAACACGTAGGTTCACAGACAACTACTGCTACAGACAGCTACAGACTACTACAGACAGCTACAGACTGCTACAGACTGCTACAGACTGCTACAGACTGCTACAGACTGCTGTAGACTGCTACAGAATGCAACAGAATGCTACAGACTGCTACAGACTGCTACAAACAACTGTAGACTGCTACAGACTGCTACAGACTGCTGTAGACTGCTACAGACAGCTACAGACAGCTATAGACTATGGACTGCTGTAGAATGATACAGAATGCTACAGACAGCTACAGACTGCTACAGACTGCTACAGACTGCTACAGAATGCTACAGACAGCTACAGATACAGAGCTACAGACTGCTACAGACACAGACTGCTACACTGTACGGACAGCTACAGACTGCTACAGACAGCAGTAGACAGCTACAGACTGCTACAGACAGCAGTAGACAGCTACAGACTGCTACAGACTGCTACAGACAGTGGTAGCCAGCTACAGACTGCTACATACAGTTGCAGACAGCTAGACTGCTACAGACTGCTACAGACTGCTACAGACAGCTACAGACAGCTACAGACTGCAGTAGACAGCTGCAGACAGCAGTAGATAGCTACAGTGCCTTGCGAAAGTATTCGGCCCCCTTGAACTTTGCAACCTTTTGCCACATTTCAGGCTTCAAACATAAAGATATAAAACTGTATTTTTTGTGAAGAATCAACAACAAGTGGGACACAGTCATGAAGTGGAACGACATTTATTGGATATTTCAAACTTTTTTAACAAATCAAAAACTGAAAAATTGGGCGTGAAGTCATTTAAGTCAGTTCATTTAAAGTTATGTGATTTGGTTTATAGATACATTTCAATGTTGTTTAACACACAATAACCAAAAACCTGATCTAATTTGCATGTTCATGCTGAGTTTGCAGCAAACAGAATGTTCACCACCAGACGAAACAAATTTGCATGTGAAAATATGAGCTTGCCGCAATACAGCTATGATCTGAACATAACAGGAGACACTATGAGCTGAATATAACAGGAGACACTATGAGCTGAACATAACAGGAGACACTATGAGCTGAATATAACAGTCAGTAGAAGAGAGGACAGTAACAGGAGACACTATGAGCTGAATATAACAGGAGACACTATGAGATGAACATAACAGGAGACACTATGAGCTGAACATAACTGAACATAACAGGAGACACTATGAGAACATAACTAGCTGAAGAGAGAACATAACAGGGACAGTAACAGGAGACACTATGAGCTGAACATAACAGGAGACACTATGAGATGAACATAACAGGAGACACTATGAGCTGAACATAACAGGAGACACTATGAGCTGAATATAACAGTCAGTAGAAGAGAGGACAGTAACAGGACAGTTTTAATAATTTAATAATTCATAAACAAAATGTATATCAGTAAAATCACTTTAACTAATTGGTAGGTCTACCATTGCCTGCACCTTCTGTAATTTTTCATTATCCTCCCACCTCATGTGGGAGAGCAACGAGACAATATCTTAAAGATATGGGGGTTTTTGGTAATGGAATGACAAGGAACACAGCAAATTTTCTTAAACTTACAGAAGGTAAAAACATTTATCCAAAACTAAAAAGGTTTGATATGAATTGGCAGGGGTCTTTACTTTAACATGGTTGTGTTTTGTTGATTCTGATGGGACCTTTCACATGGAAATGCCCATCTGAGAACATGTGATAACATCTAGAGAGGATCTGAAAGGAACCACGATATCTTACTGACACCTTGTGGCACAAACAAAGATTTCACAAATGTCTTCACAGTTCACAATAGTATTGACAATAATATTACATTTACAAAATGACTATTAGACCAGGAATCAGTTACATTAGAACATACTAATGAATAAGGGGTGTTCCTACCTGCTGTGAGGCTGTGGTTGACGGCAGCTGAGTTGGGTTCTCCAGCTGGCAGTCCAGTACAGACCAGTGGTCCAGGTGAGTTGGGTTCTCCAGCTGGCAGTCCAGTACAGACCTGTGGTCCAGGTGAGTTGGGTTCTCCAGCTGGCAGTCCAGTACAGACCTGTGGTCCAGGTGAGTTGGGTTCTCCAGCTGGCAGCCCAGTACAGACCTGTGGTCCAGGTGAGTTGGGTTCTCCAGCTGGCAGTCCAGTACAGACCTGTGGTCCAGGTGAGTTGGGTTCTCCAGCTGGCAGACCAGTACAGACCAGTGGTCCAGGTGAGTTGGGTTCTCCAGCTGGCAGTCCAGTACAGACCAGTGTTCCAGCTGAGTTGGGTTCTCCAGCTAGCAGTCCAGTACAGACCAGTGTTCCAGCTGAGTTGGGTTCTCCAGCTGGCAGCCCAGTACAGACCTGTGGTCCAGCTGAGTTGGGTTCCCCAGGATTGTCCCAGACATGATTGTAGAGAGACGAAACAGCGTTGCTAGGGAGGATGACAACATTGTTCTCAGTGGTATCAAGGCCCTGTTCAGACCAGATCTGATGAGAGGGGCTGACCACTTCACTGACTGTCCTGTCTGAAGAAAGGAGGAGGTGCAGAGGAAGCCCTTGTTCTTCTCCTCTGTCTGTCTGACTCCTGGCTGATTCCACACCTCCCAGAGAGGCAGAAGCTACACCACCTGGTGTCCTCGGCGGGAGAAATAGAGGCAGAGATAGACTGACTGGAGCCACATTGCTAGTGTCTATGTGGTTCTGAAGAAGCATTGTGACTGTGTTGGTGTCTGGGTGGTTCTGGAGAGTTCTAGATTGGGCACCCCGGTTGTGAGGCAGAGCTGGAGTCACGTTGCTAGTGTCTATGTGGTTCTGAAGAAGCATTGTGACTGTGTTGGTATCTGGGTGGTTCTGGAGAGTTCTAGACTGGGCACCCTGGTTGTGAGGCAGAGCTGGAGTCATGTTGACAGAATCTGGGTGGATCTGAGGATATAGCCCTATAGTATCTTGGAAGGTGTTGGAGTCTGGGTGGTTCTGGAAAGACAGTCCTGTAGTCTCTAGGACGGTGTTGGTGTCTGGGTGGTTCTGGAAAGATAGTCCTGTAGTCTCTAGGACGGTGTTGGTGTCTGGGTGGTTCTGGAAAGATAGTCCTGTAGTCTCTTGGACGGTGTTGGTGTCTGGGTGGTTCTGGAAAGATAGTCCTGGGTCAGGTGGTTCAAGTGAAACATAGCCATTACGAGACAGTTGCTGCTCTGTGTTGGTTAGAGGAGCAGCTTCCGTCATGTCTGATTTGTCCGTCTGAGTGAGAGGAGTTCCAGGACTACAGAGGGTGTCTGTTGAGGGATGGTCCAGGTCATGACAACATACTGCTGCTGAATGCTGCCCCTCTTTATCGCCAGAGAAACCTCTGTTGTTCTCATGTTGTGATGAAGAAGGTTCTACTGGATCCAAAGTTCCAGTGACTTCCTGTGTCACATGCTTTGCTGTCCCCCCCTGTGTTTCAGCGTCAGGTAGAATACATGAGCTAGTTTGGAGCGCTTCATTTTTCATTGTGGTTCCTAGTGGATCCACCGCTACTCTCATCAATCCATGGACGCCACCATGAGAAGGCCCTGTCACTGATGTCATATCCTGTTTCTCTATCTGAGACTCTGATGTGGTATCCTGTCGTTCTATCTGAGGCTGTATGAGCGCCAGCTGTTCGTCTGAGATGAGCTGGAGACAGATGTGTAGGTCCGCTGTCCTCACGTGGAACACTTTCTGACCCTCTGACTGGCTGCTGTGACTAATAGTGAATGGTATAGCAGGGTATGCTACTGATGTATGGTATGGTGATGACTGTGTTTTAGTGAAGGGTATGGTATGGCATGCTAAAGCTGTTATCGTATGACACGGAGGGTTAACCTCTGTTGTAACATAAGTTAGAGGGTTGACATGGTCTGCTACTTTGAGAGCAGGGTGGAGGGTTGTTGTGGAAGTGGTGTTGGCTGTAGGGCACTGACCATGTACTGATGTTTTCCACGGCATGCTCTGTACTAAGGCTGTGGGTGGTGTGGCAGATTGCTTCACCGCTGTGGCTGTGATGGTAGCAAACTGGCTTTGATCTAGAGCTGTCACAGGTGTAGCAGACTGGCTTTGATCTAGATCTGTCACAGGTGTAGCAGACTGGCTTTGAACTAGATCTGTCACAGTTGTAGCAAACTGGCTTTGATCTAGAGCTGTCACAGTTGTAGCAAACTGGCTTTGAACTAGATCTGTCACAGTTGTAGCAAACTGGCTTTGATCTAGAGCTGTCACAGGTGTAGCAGACTGGCTTTGATCTAGATCTGTCACAGGTGTAGCAGACTGGCTTTGAACTAGATCTGTCACAGGTGTAGCAAACTGGCTTTGATCTAGAGCTGTCACAGGTGTAGCAGACTGGCTTTGATCTAGATCTGTCACAGGTGTAGCAGACTGGCTTTGATCTAGATCTGTCACAGGTGTAGCAGACTGGCTTTGATCTAGATCTGTCACAGGTGTAGCAAACTGGCTTTGAACTAGATCTGTCACAGGTGTAGCAGACTGGCTTTGATCTAGAGCTGTCACAGGTGTAGCAGACTGGCTTTGAACTAGATCTGTCACAGGTGTAGCAGACTGGCTTTGATCTCGATCTGTCACAGGTGTAGCAGACTGGCTTTGATCTAGAGCTGTCTCAGGTGTAGCAAACCTGCCCTGACCCTGTCCTACACCTGTGACTGATGAAACCCTGACAGGGCCTCTAGGTTGTGTTTGGGTGAGGCCCGTAGGCCCTGAGTCTGTAGGAAGCCTCAATTGGTACTTAGGGAGGAAACTGGTCTTGGCTGAATCAGAGGAGGAGGAGGGCTTGGCTATCCCACCTCTGTCTGAGGATGAGAGTTTGTTCAGTTTACTGCTGCTGTGTAGGCCTCCTCCTCCCTCCAGAAGACAGACGTTATTCTCAATCTTCTGCTTCTTCCTCTCTGAGGGAACATGGCTTCCACATCGTTGAGACACACAGTTGGTGTGTTTCTCCTGGTGGGTCACTGTCATAGACACACAGTCAGTCCTGTTAGAAAACACTTCTTTTGAGACTGACTGGGTTCTCTGGAGGGGATGCTTGAGAGAGGAAGTGGGTGGGGTATGAAGATGACCAGGTGTGAGACAGGAAGTGGGTGTGGTATGGAGATGACTCGGTGTGAGACAGGAAGTGGGTGTGGTGTGTAGATAACTGGGTGTGAGACAGGAAGTGGGTGTGTTATGGAGATGACTGGGCATTCGATATGAGTGGACATGATTGACAGGTGAAAGGTTGTCTTGGAGACAGGATGGAAGACACACAGTGGCACTACCTGAGACCAGTGATGTCACCAGGTTTCTGCTTACTGCTGGGCCTCTCTGAACCCCCAGGACCCTCTCTGGCTCCAGACCAGCTAATGACCTTTTAGCCTTCAACACACCAGGATCAGCTGCCTTCTCTGGGCTGTAGAGCTTTGTGAACGTCCCTCCTCCTCCTCCTCCTCCATACTTGTACCACTTACTGTAGGCAAACTTCTGGGACTTCTTCCTACCACTCTTTCTACTCAGCTCTCCATCCATGCCTCCGTCTCCATCTGAGCCAAGACAGCAGGGAATGACATTGTCGCCGGCTGCTAACGTCAATGGTCCGTCCGTCGGGAGGTTGTCCACGGCCGCCTGTCTGACCAGCGTGCGGTGGCCTGATGCGCGACGGTCAACAGACTTGGTGGCAAAGCCTACTGGGTAAAGTAGTCCAGAGCTGCCCTTACGGCCCAGGTATAGCCAGTCTCTTTGGTGAGGATGGGGGTTGTGAGGAGAGGCCGAGCTGGCTCTGACTGTACCCTGAAGGCCCACACAGTGGGGCAGGGAGCTACTACGGGTCAGGGGGGCA
>NC_060190.1:82063637-82085684 GCF_021184085.1 Oncorhynchus gorbuscha
GGAGAAGGGAGAGCAGAGAGGAGAGAGGGCAGAGCAGGCAGAGAAGAAGGAAACAGAGAGAAGGAAACAGAGAAGAGAATGGGGAGAGCAGAGAGAGGAAGAGGAGAAAGGGGAAAGATGACTGGTAAGTCAGACTTAAAAATATTGCATATTGATGAGAGAGAAGGCAAAGTCCTGATCTTCTGTTGTAGAAATATCACAAAGGAAACATGCATGCACATCTGATGTAGTCACAGACGAAGAACCAATTATGTTGAGGGAAATGGATGTCACAGTCAATCTTCTCAGTGAATTTGTTGTAAATCATGTGACATCTGTAGATCTACTTGTTGCTTTGGAGGTGCAAATTCTCAAAAGCATAGTGCAAAACAAAAACCTATATGTTCTTTACATAAGATAATGATAATGCACACAGCTTTCATTACATTCATAAGATGAATGAGCATAGGCTATGTGCATGAAACACATAGTTAACCAAAAAATTCAATATAATTTTAAAGTGGAAAATGTATAATCCTCGAAACAGGATTGGCAGATTGATGAGTCTACCTTTACACCAACATTTATTTGGTCAATGCATACAGAGGTACAGAACAGTAGGATTTGAGTTTTTACATTCCACATGGGGAAATCTAGACACAAATCAAACATTTTCCCTCTCTTCAGCACATCTGAAAAACTGCTGCAGAAAATGAGTGACAACTTTATTCCTCATGTGTTACGTGAACCAACTGAACCAGAAAGAATAAACTGAATCTTTAACTAAGAAATGTTCCCAGCATTCTTAGCTTCCAAGCATTTTCTCAGTAAGTTTCACCAAAGAAGTAATTTCTTTGACAGACAGGCTTTATGTGATAGAGGACTTTTTACCCACATAAAAAAGAAAGGGAGAGTTTCAAACAACACAACAGATAGCAGCTGTTTAAAGGCCAATTTCCCAGTCCATTGTCATTGTCACCTTTAGCCAAGCACATACCCCTCTAGCATCAAAGGCCATTGATTTTTAATCAAGAGCAAATGATGATTAAGGCATATATGCTCCCTTATCTTTCCGTTTAAAATCCTCATTTCTGGATTCAGTTTGACTCTGGGTGTTTTCCCCCGATGTTGAAGGAATCCAGGGAGAGGCAAAGACACCACGTGACTGAAGGTGTCATAAATGATTAAGTCACACAGAAAATAACTGTGCCCCCCAAAAACCGGCCTGTTTTTGGAGGTGAAAGAAGAACTAGCGTTGTGTAAAAGGAGGACAGGCCTAGGTCTGCTTTTCAATAGCTATCCTTCAATATTAAGAGATAATTTTGTCCCCTAAAAGTAGATGTTAAAATGAGTAGTTTATGGGAGGTTGGATAGAGATGCAATCCGCCAGGGGCATCAATAACACCCATTACTCATCCCTGACTGACTGAGGCAGCTCTAAGGTCTAACACAGAGTACTACATTCCCCCTCTGGAGCTCTATGGACTCCCTCTGCTCCCATACACCCATCCTAGCGGGGGCTTCCTGGATCTGGGCAGCAATAAACAACATTTAAACCAATGCCTTTGAAGACTCGTAGAGTCTGAGTCCTTCTGAGCTTGATAAAGTTAAGAAGTAAGGCAACGCAACACTGCTGTTGACTACTAGCCCTCAGGATGCAGCTTGAACGTACATTCTATCTTACCAGACTTGAATTATCCTGCTTTCTCCCCTGGCCTGTCTGACTGTGTATCTGTTTACCCTTCCTTTAATACACCTGCCTGTGGCTCCAGGATTAACCCCTACCGTAGCCTATCTAAAGCCCAGTCTGGTGTATCTGGTGTAGGTCTGGCCTGGGTTGAGGTCTGTATCTGTTTACCCTTCCTTTAATACACCTGCCTGTGGCTCCAGGATTAACCCCTACCGTAGCCTATCTAAAGCCCAGTCTGGTGTATGTCTGGCCTGGGCTGAGGTCTGTATCTGTTTACCCTTCCTTTAATACACCTGCCTGTGGCTCCAGGATTAACCCCTGCCGTAGCCTATCTAAAGCCCAGTCTGGTGTATCTGGTGTAGGTCTGGCCTGGGCTGAGGTCTGTATCTGTTTACCCTTCCTTTAATACACCTGCCTGTGGCTCCAGGATTAACCCCTGCCGTAGCCTATCTAAAGCCCAGTCTGGTGTATCTGGTGTAGGTCTGGCCTGGGCTGAGGTCTGTATCTGTTTACCCTTCCTTTAATACACCTGCCTGTGGCTCCAGGATTAACCCCTACCGTAGCCTATCTAAAGCCCAGTCTGGTGTATCTGGTGTAGGTCTGGCCTGGGCTGAGGTCTGTATCTGTTTACCCTTCCTTTAATACACCTGCCTGTGGCTCCAGGATTAACCCCTACCGTAGCCTATCTAAAGCCCAGTCTGGTGTATCTGGTGTAGGTCTGGCCTGGGCTGAGGTCTGTATCTGTTTACCCTTCCTTTAATATACCTGCCTGTGGCTCCAGGATTAACCCCTACCGTAGCCTATCTAAAGCCCAGTCTGGTGTATCTGGTGTAGGTCTGGCCTGGGCTGAGGTCTGTATCTGTTTACCCTTCCTTTAATACACCTGCCTGTGGCTCCAGGATTAACCCCTACCGTAGCCTATCTAAAGCCCAGTCTGGTGTATCTGGTGTAGGTCTGGCCTGGGCTGAGGTCTGTATCTGTTTACCCTTCCTTTAATACACCTGCCTGTGGCTCCAGGATTAACCCCTACCGTAGCCTATCTAAAGCCCAGTCTGGTGTATCTGGTGTAGGTCTGGCCTGGGCTGAGGTCTGTCTGTCCTTCAGGAGGATGGATGCCTGATGAAGACATAAGGGTGGAAACATTGTTATAAATAAAATCACCTGGGAGCCTGAGCAGCAGTGTGCAGCGTTTTCCTTTCTGTTGTCCATGATTTCACCTACAACTCCAGCACCTGCAAAAAGTACCTGGTGGTGCATATGTTCTTCAGCTTTTGTCCTTCAGGAGCCTGGAGCTCAGCTTAACAGAACTCTCTCTCTTTCACCCCCCTCTTTATCCACACTGACTCGGTATCTCTCTCTTTCACTCCCCCTCTTTATCCACACTGACTCTGTATCTCTCTCTTTCACCCCCCCTCTTTATCCACACTGACTCGGTATCTCTCTCTTTCACTCCCCCTCTTTATCCACACTGACTCTGTATCTCTCTCTTTCACCCCCTCTTTATCCACACTGACTCGGTATCTCTCTCTTTCACTCCCCCTCTTTATCCACACTGACTCTGTATCTCTCTCTTTCACCCCCTCTTTATCCACACTGACTCTGTATCTCTCTCTTTCACCCCCTCTTTATCCACACTGACTCGGTATCTCTCTCTTTCACCCCCCTCTTTATCCACACTGACTCGGTATCTCTCTCTTTCACTCCCCCTCTTTATCCACACTGACTCTGTATCTCTCTCTTTCACCCCCTCTTTATCCACACTGACTCTGTATCTCTCTTTCACCCCCCTCTTTATCCACACTGACTCTGTATCTCTCTCTTTCACCCCCTCTTTATCCACACTGACTCTGTATCTCTCTTTCACCCCCCTCTTTATCCACACTGACTCTGTATCTCTCTCTTTCACCCCTCCCCTCTTTATCCACACTGACTCTGTATCTCTCTCTTTCACCCCCCTCTTTATCCACACTGACTCTGTATCTCTCTCTTTCATCCCCCTCTTCATCCACACTGACTCTGTATCTCTCTCTTTCATCCCCCTCTTTATCCACACTGACTCTGTATCTCTCTCTTTATCCACACTGACTCTGTATCTCTCTTTCACTCCCCCTCTTTATCCACACTCACTCTGTATCTCTCTCTTTATCCACACTGACTCTGTATCTCTCTCTTTATCCACACTGACTCTGTATCTCTCTCTTTATCCACACTGACTCTGTATCTCTCTCTTTCACCCACCCTCTTTACCCACACTGACTCTGTATCTCTCTCTTTCACCCCCTCTTTATCCACACTGACTCTGTATCTCTCTCTTTCACCCCCCTCTTTATCCACACTGACTCTGTATCTCTCTCTTTCACCCCCTCCCTCTTTATCCACACTGACTCTGTATCTCTCTCTTTCACCCCCTCTTTATCCACACTGACTCTGTATCTCTCTCTTTCATCCCCCTCTTCATCCACACTGACTCTGTATCTCTCTCTTTCATCCCCCTCTTTATCCACACTGACTCTGTATCTCTCTCTTTATCCACACTGACTCTGTATCTCTCTTTCACTCCCCCTCTTTATCCACACTCACTCTGTATCTCTCTCTTTATCCACACTGACTCTGTATCTCTCTCTTTATCCACACTGACTCTGTATCTCTCTCTTTATCCACACTGACTCTGTATCTCTCTCTTTCACCCACCCTCTTTACCCACACTGACTCTGTATCTCTCTCTTTCACCCCCTCTTTATCCACACTGACTCTGTATCTCTCTCTTTCACCCCCCTCTTTATCCACACTGACTCTGTATCTCTCTCTTTCACCCCTCCCCTCTTTATCCACACTGACTCTGTATCTCTCTCTTTCACCCCCTCTTTATCCACACTGACTCTGTATCTCTCTCTTTCATCCCCCTCTTCATCCACACTGACTCTGTATCTCTCTCTTTCATCCCCCTCTTCATCCACACTGACTCTGTATCTCTCTCTTTCATCCCCCATCTTCATCCACACTGACTCTGTATCTCTCTCTTCATCCCCCTCTTCATCCACACTGACTCTGTATCTCTCTTTCATCCCCCTCTTTATCCACACTGACTTGCATCTCTCTCTTATCCACACTGACTCTGTATCTCTCTCTTTATCCACTGACTTGCATTTCTTTATCCACACTGACTCTGTATCTCTCTTATCCACACTGACTCTGTATCTCTCTTTATCCACACTGACTCTGTATCTCTCTTCTCACCCACCCTCTTTATCCACACTGACTCTGTATCTCTCTTTCACCCCCTCTTTATCCACACTGACTCTGTATCTCTTCTTTCACTCCTCTTTATCACACTGACTCTGTATCTCTCTCTTTCAATCCCTCCCCTTTATCCACACTGACTCTGTATCTCCCTCTTTCACCCCTCCCTTTTATCCACACTGACTTGCATTCTCTCTTTCACCCCTCCCCTTTATCCACACTGACTTGTATCTCTCTTTCACTCCCTCTTTATCCACACTGACTCTGTATCTCTCTTTCATCCCCCTCTTCATCCCACACTGACTCTGTATCTTCTTTCATCCCCCTCTTTATCCACACTGACTCTGTATCTTCTTTATCCACACTGACTCTGTATCTCTTTATCCACACTGACTCTGTATCTCTTTCACCCACCCTCTTTACCCACACTGACTCTGTATCTCTTCACCCCCTCTTTATCCACACTGACTCTGTATATCTCTCTTTCACCCCCTTTATCCACACTGACTCTGTATCATCTCTTCATCCCCCCTTTATCCACACTGACTCTGTATCTCTCTCTTTCACCCCACCGCCTCTTTATCCACACTGACTCTGTATCTCTCTCTTTCACCCCTCCCTCTTTATCCACACTGACTCTGTATCTCTCTTTCACCCCCCCCCCTTTATCCACACTGACTCCTGTATCTCTCTTCATCCCCCTCTTTATCCACACTGACTCTGTATCTCTCTCTTTCACCCCCTCTTATCCACACTGACTCTGTATATCTCTTCAATTTCTCTTTATCCACACTGACTCTGTATCTTCTTCATCCCCCCTCTTTATCCACACTGACTCTGTATCTCTCTTTCACCCCCACCGCCTTTATCCACACTGACTCTGTATCTCTCTTTCACCCCCTCCCTCTTTATCCACACTGACTCTGTATCTCTCTCTTTCACCCCCCTCTTTATCCACACTGACTCTGTATCTCTCTTTCATCCCCCTCTTTATCCACACTGACTCTGTATCTCTCTCTTTATCCACACTGACTCTGTATCTCTCTTTATCCACACTGACTCTGTATCTCTCTCTTTATCCACACTGACTCTGTGTCTCTTTATCCAAACTGACTCTGTATCTCTCTCTTTATCCACACTTACTCCGTATCTCTCTCTTTATCCACACTGACTCTGTATCTCTCTCTGTATCCACACTGACTCTGTATCTCTCTTTCACTCCCTCTTTATCCACACTGACTCTGTATCTCTTTATCCACACTGACTCTGTATCTCTCTTTATCCAAACTGACTCTGTATCTCTATCTTTATCCACACTGACTCTGTATCTCTCTCTTTATCCACACTGACTCTGTATCTCTCTCTTTATCCACACTGACTCTGTATCTCTCTCTCTTTATCCCTCTATTCTTCTCTCTTCTTGACACACTCTTTGGTCTGGGATTTAATCACACTCACACGCCCCTGGACCTCATCAGTTCCTCTGTCTTTAATAATACTCATCCACCTCAGTACCCCTTTTCCTGCATTCAAATGACCTAGTGGACCTCATGGGTGGAATGTTATTCATATTTTTCAAAATTAATAAACATTATTTCAAAAAATCGCTGAAGATCTGGTGTTTCTATGTTTGTTATATTTCAATCTTTTTTGCGATGTATATAAAGTGTAATATTGGGACGCAAACTCAAAATGTAATACATTTCAACTTTATATCTGACATGGTGCAGGTGTGTTCTTTTTGTAAGCCCATGACCACGTGTGTGAGGTGTATACTTTTGTTACAAAGTAGATTTGTTTAAGACTACCAAGAAACACTATGTAACTCTGATTTAGCCCACTACAGTAAAAGGCTAAATAATATGGAAACCAACCCACATCGACCAGCTACAGGTGAATATTATCTGTGCAGAAGACCACTGACAAAGGCACTGTTTTGGTGCTCAGCTGGGAAGCTGGTACTCAGTACAGGATTTTGTCTTCTTGGAGTCAGAGTGATGAAAAAGAGAAAATAATAATTGCAAGGCCCAATAGCTTTGATGAATAGGGGTCATTGTGTTACAGCTGCTTGTGTTAATTACCCCAGTTATATGAGTTATTACTCTCTGTGTAAACTCTCTCTCTCTCTCTCTCTCTCTCTCTCTCTCTCTCTCTCTCTCTCTCTCTCTCTCTCACACACACACAAACGTTTACTTTCAGATTCATCATTGCTACTATCCAACAACTAATATACTGTAACTACCATTCCTCAAAACCCTGTGAATGTTCTTATCTAGCCAACTTCACCTGTTGGTAATTGATGGGTGTTCCTAGTTCATCTCTCCCTATGAATGCCTCTTCTTTGCCAGCAGCAAACAATCTTGCATCCCACTGCTGGCTTGCCTCTGAAGCTACGCAGGGTTGGTCCTGGTTGGTCCCTGTATGGGAGACCAGATGCTGCTGGCTTGCCTCTGAAGCTACGCAGGGTTGGTCCTGGTTCGTCCCTGTATGGGAGACCAGATGCTGCTGCCTTGCCGCTGAAGCTACGCAGGGTTGGTCCTGGTTGGTCCCTGTATGGGAGACCAGGTGCTGCTGCCTTGCCTCTGAAGCTACGCAGGGTTGGTCCTGGTTGGTCCCTGTATGGGAGACCAGATGCTGCTGCCTTGCCTCTGAAGCTACGCAGGGTTGGTCCTGGTTGGTCCCTGTATGGGAGACCAGATGCTGCTGCCTTGCCTCTGAAGCTACGCAGGGTTGGTCCTGGTTGGTTCCTGTATGGGAGACCAGATGCTGCTGCCTTGCCTCTGAAGCTACGCAGGGTTGGTCCTGGTTGGTCCCTGGATGGGAGACCAGATGCTGCTGCCTTGCCTCTGAAGCTACGCAGGGTTGGTCCTGGTTGGTCCCTGGATGGGAGACCAGATGCTGCTGCCTTGCCTCTGAAGCTACGCAGGGTTGGTCCTGGTTGGTCCTGGATGGGAGACCAGATGCTGCTGCCTTGCCTCTGAAGCTACGCAGGGTTGGTCCTGGTTGGTCCCTGTATGGGAGACCAGATGCTGCTGCCTTGCCTCTGAAGCTACGCAGGGTTGGTCCTGGTTGGTCCCTGGATGGGAGACCAGATGCTGCTGCCTTGACTCTGAAGCTACGCAGGGTTGGTCCTGGTTGGTCCTTGGATGGGAGACCAGATGCTGCTGCCTTGCCTCTGAAGCTACGCAGGGTTGGTCCTGGTTGGTCCCTGTATGGGAGACCAGATGCTGCTGGAAGTGATATTGAGGGCCAGTAGGAGGCACTCTTTACTCTGGTCAACAACAAAAAATATCTGAATGCCCCAGGGCAGTGGTTGGGACATTGCCCTGTGTAGGATGTGATGTTAAACGGGTGTCCTGACTCTCTGTGTTCACTAAAGATTCCATGGCACATATTGTAAGAGTAGGGATGTTAACCCTGGTGTCCTGGCTAAATCTGGCCTTCATACCATCATGGTCACCTAATCATCCCCAGCTTCCAATTGGCTCATTCATCCCTCCTCTCTCTCTTGTAACTATTCCACAGGGTGTTGCTGTAAATGAGAATGTGTTCTCAGTCAACTTATCTGGTAAAATATATATTTTTTTTGGTTAGCTTGATGTTTTCAGTTCTGTATCTATCAATGGTGTTTCCTTGATGCAAAGGGCTGTGATTTGACAGTGTGATTAGCTAAGAGAGGGAGGATTAGATACCTCCAGCATGAAGGCTTGGTACAGTTCTGTGGAAGAGCAAGAGAAACGATGGAAAGCAAAGCAGGCGGACACTCGTTGGTTGCACGGTTCTATATGGACGACAGCGAGTGAGAAGTAGTTTATTCTCTATGTATTTCTTCGTATCTGGTGGACGCATATGCTTGTTGAGTGCATCTCATCTCTCCGTGTAGCTGCTCAGAGAGAGGGAGATGAAGTTGTGCCATTTTTAATCTGTTTATTTGGCTGTGTGTAGTGGAGTCATTGACAGCTTCATATAGACATAACAAGGTCTTTAAAAGCAGATGCTTTTGCACTTTCCACAGTCTAGTGTTCATATGAATATATCCGCTTTCATACTTTGTATGTAATCTATGAAGGCCTATTCTGTGCGTCGTCCACACGCCCAGCTTATGACCTTAAAATGTAACTGCTTGTTTTTTATTTGGTTCATTAAAGATGCACTACACAGAAATCGCTCCGCCATCTCATGGTTGCTAAAATTCTAATAGTTTTCCTAATTTCAGTTGATGTGACAAAACAAGCAAGTATAGTGTACAGAATCATTGCACCATCTAAACCAAGCTGGTGAACAAAATCGGAAGTAAAAAAGACGCCAAAAAGTTCCCTCTGTGTCCAAATCACTAAGTACTTCAAATGGTCCAGTCAGAAGAGCACAGTGGTGAAGAAGACAGCACCTCTTCCCCCTCAGGAAGTTGAAAAGGTTTGGCCTCATATCCTCAAAAAGTTCTACAGCCAGAGGTCCTGGATGGCAGGGAGAGGATCTTGACTGGGTACATCATTGCTTGATATGGCAACAGTAGCGCCCTCTATCGCATGGCAAATACAGAGGGTGGTGTGGACAGCTCAGTACACCACTGGGTTTGAGCTCCTGCCATCCAGGACCTCTATACCAGGGGTGTGAAAGGAAGGCCCAGAAAATCATTAAAGACTCCAGCCACCCAAGCAATAGACTGTTCTCTCTTCTTCTACAAGGCAAGCGGTACCGGTGCATCAAGTCTGACACCAACAGGCTCCTGAACAGCTTCTATCTCCAAGCCATAAGACTGCTTAATAGCTAACAGAATGGCTGAGTTGACCCTTGTATTTTATTTTCATCACTCTTTGCACACTCACAGGACTCTACACACTCAAGCACACTGACATTCCGACACACATAACATTCACACACATTTATGCTGACTCTACACACACACACACACACACACACACACACACACACACACACACACACACACACACACACACACACACACACACACACACACACACACACACACACACACACACACACACACACACACACACACACACACACACACACACACACACACACACACACACACACACACACACACACACACACACACACACACACACACACACACACACACATAATCAGAATGTACGCTGATGCCACTCTATTCATCATGTATCCTGATGCCTGGTCACCTTACCCCAAAACATACAGTGCATTCAGAAAGTATTCAGACCCCTTGACTTTTTCCACATTTTGTTATGTTACAGCCTTATTCTATAATGGATTACATCATCATCATCATCATCATCATCATCATCATCATCCCCCTCGTCAATCTACACACAATACCACAAAGCAAAAACAGTGTTTTAGAAATGTTTGCATAACAAAATCAAAATGTAAATATCACATTTAAATAAGTATTCAGACCATTTACTCAGTACTTTGTTGAAGCACCATTGGCAGCGATTACAGCCTCGAATCTTCTTGGGTATAACGCTACAAGCTTGGCATACCTGTATTTGAGGAGTTTCTCTCATTCTTCAGTGCAGATCCTCTCAAGCTCTGTCAGGTTGAATGGGGGGCATCCAGAGATCGGGTTCAAGTCCAGGCTCTGGCTGGGCCACTCAAGGACATTCAGAGACTTGTCCCGAAGCCTCTCCTGCATTGTCTTGGCTGTGTGCTTAGGGTCGTTGTCCTGTTGGAAGGTAAACCTTCGCCCCAGTCTGAGGTCCTGAGCGCTCTGGAGTAGGTTTTCATCAAGGATCTCTCTGTACTTTGCTCTGTTCATCTTTCCCTTGATCCTGACGAGTCTCTCAGTCCCTGCCGCTGAAAAACATCCCCACAGCATGATGCTGCCACCACCCTGCTTCACCGTAGGGATGGTGCCAGGTTTCCTCCAGACGTGACGCTTGGCATTCAGGCCAAAGGGTTCAATATTGGTTTAATCAGACCAGAGTATCTTGTTTCTCATGGTCTGAGAGTCCTTTACAGTAGGTGCCTTTTGGCAAACTCCATGTGGGCTCTCATGTGCCTTTTACTGAGGAGTGGCTTCCGTCTGGCCACTCTACCATAAAGGCCTGATTGGTATAGTGCTGCAGAGATGGTTGTCCTTCTGGAAGGTTCTCCCATCTGCACAGAGGAACTCTGGAGCTCTGTCAGAGTGACCATCGGGTTCTTGATCACCTCCCTGACCAAGGCCCTTCTCCCCCGATTGCTCAGTTTGACCATGCGGCCAGGTCTAGGAAGACTCTTAATGGTTCCAAACTTCTTCTATTTAAGAATGATGGAGGCCACTGTGTTCTTGGGGAACTTCAATGCTGCAGAAATGTTTTGGTACCCTTCCCCAGATCTGTGCCTCGACACAGTCTCGGAGCTCTAAGGACAATTACTTCAACCTCATAGCTTGGTTTTTGCTCTCACATGCACTGTCAACTGTGGGACCTCATATAGACAGGTGTGTGCCATTCCAAATCATATCCAATCAATTGAATTTACCACAGGTGGACCCCAATCAAGTTGTAGAAACATCTAAAGAATGATCAATGGAAACAGGATGCACCTGAGCACAATTTTTCTCCCCAATTTCGTGGTATCCAATTGTTGTAGTAGCTACTATCTTGTCTCATCGCTACAACTCCCGTACGGGCTCGGGAGAGACGAAGGTTGAAAGTCATGCGTCCTCCAATACACAACACAACCCTGCTTCTTAACATAGTGGGCATCCAACCCAGAAGCCAGCCGCACCAATGCGCCGGAGGAAACACCGTGCACCCGGCCACCTTGGCTAGCGCACACTGTGCCCAGCCCGCCACAGGAGTCGCTGGTGCGCGATGAGACAAGGACACCCCTACCGACCAAGCCCTCCCTAACCCGGGCGACGCTAGGCCAATTGTGCGTCACCCCACGGACCTCCGGTCGCAGCCGGTTACGACAGAGCCTGGGCGCGAACCCAGGGACTCTGATGGCACAGCTGGCGCTGCAGTACAGCGCCCTTAACCACTGCGCCACCCGGGAGGCCGGAATTGTTTTATTTACTCCATTTTAGCATAAGGATGTAACATAACAAAATGTGGAAAAAGTCAAAGGTTCTGAATACCTTCAGAATTCACCCTATCTACCTCTATCACTCCAGGATCCCTGCACGTTGTAAATATGGTACCGGAACTGACCCTGTATACAGCTTCTTACTTTCTCCTGTTCTTCTTATTTCTTATTTTTATTTTCGTTTTTGTGCTACCATTGTTTGGTTTGGACCTTGCAAGAAAGGCATTTCACTGTACTTTTGCATGTGACATTAAAAATGTGAAACTTGCCCCATTGGGTTATCCAAAGTCAACCTAAATTTGCCACGGGTATTACAATGGGTCGTGTGCAGCTGTACTCCGAAATGATGATTATTTGTGTGCTTTCAGCTGTGGGCCTGTGGGCACGATTGAAACAAACCCAACCATTACACATACTCAGAATTGTACTTGGTGATATGGTGCTGCTAGTTGTAGACACCATTTAGAGACAGAATACAGACAGTGGAGTTTAAATAAAGTTTACATACATTATATACAACTCGGTAGTGAGCATAGCACTATAAGAGAATGAGCATATATACACATATACAGTACACT
This sequence comes from Oncorhynchus gorbuscha, assembly GCF_021184085.1. Lineage (NCBI taxonomy): Eukaryota > Metazoa > Chordata > Actinopteri > Salmoniformes > Salmonidae > Oncorhynchus > Oncorhynchus gorbuscha. Next base: position 82,076,142 of record NC_060190.1, read on the forward strand.
GGGTTGATATAGAGTGGATGTACATATTTACAATATCAGAATGAATATCTCTAAATGCAGAGAGATGAAAAAAGTACAAATGCAGTACAGTGCAGTTATTTTGTGTACAGTTCAGAGACGGCTTGATGCGCTGTGCAGCATAGAGTGCATCGTCCGGCGATGATCTTTCCTGAACATTGTGCAGGACCTTGATGGAGGGCAGGTGGCTGCCGATGAACCTCTCTGCAGACCGGACAATGCTTTGCAGTTTGCCCTTGCTGCAGGCAGATGCAGACCCAAACCAGAGGGTGATGGAGGAGGTGAGGATGGACTCAAAGATTCATTTGTAAAACCGAATGAGGATTGACTGGTAGATTTTAAAAAATCAGCTGCTGCAAGTAGTTGATCCTCTGTTGTGTCTTCTTGGTGACCGGTGTGATGTTGTCCTCCCACTTGAGGTTGTGGGAGATGATGGTCCCAAGGAATTTTAATGATTCAACCGAGCTAAATCCACAAGTTTCACAAAATACAATTTTCCACAAGACTGACTTTGCGACTGAAATTGTACTATTTACGCTTTGTAGTCAATTTTGACAGTAGAATAAATGTTTCTAACTCATATCGATGCCACATAGGTTGTTTTCTAAATGAGAAGTTGGTTTTAGTGGCAGTTTCTCTTTAAAATAAGATGTATAATAAATCACTTCTTGTTTTTATAAGAAATGTTAGTGTTGGGAATTCCAAATTGTTTGCATAGTCAACTTACACACAGCAATGACACACATACTTACCCTACCAAACATACCACCAGGGGTCTTTTCACAGTCCCCAGGTCCAGAACAAATTCAAGGAGACGTACAGTATTATACTGAGCCATGATTGGATGGAACTCCCTTCCATCTCATATAGCGCAAGAGAACAGCAAACATGTTTGTTTTTTAAATGAATAAAGCAACACCTCACGGCACAATGCCTTTGCCTTATGTGACCTACTTTTTGTGTGTATGTATTGGCATGTATGTGTAACTGATAAATGCACACACACACACTACATGTTAATGTTTTTAAATGTATGTAAATTGTAAAGTCTTTTGTCTGTAATGTATTTTTCATTAAATGTCGTATCCCAGGAAGACAAGTCTCCATTGGCGTCGGCTGATGGGGATCCTAATAAATCACATCAAAATTAAACAGTCAAAAAAATATATATATATAAATAAATAAAAATATATTTTTTGTATTTTACCCCCTTTTTCTCCCCAGTTTCGATCTTGTCTAATCGCTGCCACTTCCCTACGGGCTAGGGAGAGGCGAAGGTGGAGTCAGGAACCCTCCGAAAAATGACCCGCCTAATCACACTCCTTAACACCCACCAGCTAGCCGCACCAATGTGTCGGAGGAAACACCGTTCCACTGGCTGACAGGGGACAGCCTGCAGGCACCAGGCACGCCAAAAGGAGGGCGCCAAGTAAAGCCCCCCCCGGCCAAACACTCCCCTAACCTGGATGACGCTGGGCCAAACCCTCCCCTAACCTGGACGACGCTAGGCCAAACCCGCCCCTAACCTGGACGACGCTGGGCCAAACCCTCCCCTAACCTGGACGACGCTGGGCCAATTTGGCACCGTCCTATGGGACTCCCGGCCACGGCCGGTTGTGGCACAGCCCGAGAATGAACAGTGCCTTAGACCGCTGCGCCACTCTGGAGGCCCAAGATTAAACAGGCTTAATGACATCATTGTTGTAAGGAAAATAATGAGACTCATAATGCTACAAGGTTGCTGGTTAAGGTTGGCTAGAGGCTGGTGATGCAGTATCAGATAGGAGACCTAGGTCATGTGATCTCCATCATCAGATTGGCGGAGCAGAACCTGTCTGTCATGATTACTTCCTAACTCCTCTTCTTATCTACCAAACCACCAAGCATACACATAACACCTCAGTGTCTGTACCTAGGATTGTGTTTTTATCAAGAGGTTTCCTGTCACTTTTTACCTTAATCCTATCAGCTAATGTGAAGGCACTGATCCGCGTCTGTCTTGAAGGTTATCTGTGTATGTTTCACACCCCGGGGCATTCATTATTTACATAGCTGCTCCCCCGAGGCACCGCCAGGTCTTTCTCCACAGGAGGTGTGGATGGAAAAATCTCCCTCCCCAATCTACCCGGGGACACATCCATATCTCGGCTGCAGCGCTCCGTTCTAACGCCACGCCTGACTTACTCAGAGAGGATGCAGTGTCAGAATGATCATCCTCTCCCAAGACACTTCATCATCATCGGCTTGGGAGCAGTAAGGCACCAGGGAGTAGACAGAAACAGCAACATCAGGGAGGGAATCAGGGATTCCCCAACTCTGCAGCCCCCAGGGGACCAGTCTTAGAGAAGAAGGCTGTTTCTTAAACTCATTAGGAAACAAATCAGAATGTAACAACGCTACGCCAGCTAACAACGAGCTCCTTGTTATGAAGAGCCCCCAGGACATTTTGTCTGCGTGAGAAGGAGTGGAGTGCACCAACTTAAACTTACATTGAAGTGGAGAGTAAGAGAATGTTTTCCTAATATCATATATAAATTCGGCTCTCGTTTCTGGATGTGATAGAGGCGTTAAGAAAGCTTGGTGTTTTTACCCAGATATTTTCCCTGAGGAGGTGGAGGGAGAGAAACGGACTGACTTCCTGAAAGGGTTTATAGTGACTCAGCTCATGCAAAAGTGCTAATAATTCATGTTTTGTAAACATCTATCCACACATGAATACATTCTACATCCACACAGACATGTGAAGTAGAATAGCTCAATAGCAGCTGTTGCATAGCAAGGATTTTGTTTCACAACAACCTCATCTCTCTAACCTCCCTCTCCAACCTCCAACTATTTCTAATGATACTGTTATACTGCTATCTGTGACATTCATTATGATAAACGTCAATACACCAGCCCACTCATCTGAATGTGTTATTGAGCAGAACGTTGACTTTTGCAGAGCCCCCCATACCATCTCCGATATGGGTAAAAAACATCCACGCCTGCCCTTTCAGAGCACAGGGCTCATTTGATAGAAGCGTGACAGGGTATTTATAGAAACAGAGGCAGACAGGGCAGAAAGCGTCCTCCTCCTCCTCCTATTCCATGGGCATGAGCCTGTTCTAGTCCAGTCCAGACAATATTGGCAGCCCCGCTCACTCACAGGAAAAGCAGCACACAGGCAGCGCCTAGAAACATGTTGAGGTAACCGGTTTGGTAGGGAAATAGGGACAGCGGCATATCAGGACAGTGCTGTCCATTCTCTATGGCCTACCCTAGAAATGGCCTAGCAATACATCAGTACTACATTCTCTATGACCTACCCTAGAAATGGCCTAGCAATACATCAGTACTACATTCTCCATGGCCTACCCTAGAAATGGCCTAGCAATACATCAGTACTACATTCTCCATGGCCTACCCTAGAAATGGCCTAGCAATACATCAGTACTACATTCTCTATGGCCTACCCTAGAAATGGCCTAGCAATACATCAGTACTACATTCTCCATGGCCTACCCTAGAAATGGCCTAGCAATACATCAGTACTACATTCTCCATGGCCTACCCTAGAAATGGCCTAGCAATACATCAGTACTACATTCTCCATGGCCTACCCTAGAAATGGCCTAGCAATAAATCAGTACTACATTCTCCATGGCCTACCCTAGAAATGGCCTAGCAATACATCAGTACTACATTCTCTATGGCCTACCCTAGAAATGGCCTAGCAATACATCAGTACTACATTCTCCATGGCCTACCCTAGAAATGGCCTAGCAATACATCAGTACTACATTCTCCATGGCCTACCCTAGAAATGGCCTAGCAATACATCAGTACTACATTCTCCATGGCCTACCCTAGAAATGGCCTAGCAATACATCAGTACTACATTCTCTATGGCCTACCCTAGAAATGGCCTAGCAATACATCAGTACTACATTCTCCATGGCCTACCCTAGAAATGGCCTAGCAATACATCAGTACTACATTCTCAATGGCCTACCCTAGAAATGGCCTAGCAATACATCAGTACTACATTCTCCATGGCCTACCCTAGAAATGGCCTAGCAATACATCAGTACTACATTCTCCATGGCCTACCCTAGAAATGGCCTAGCAATACATCAGTACTACATTCTCTATGGCCTACCCTAGAAATGGCCTAGCAATACATCAGTACTACATTCTCCATGGCCTACCCTAGAAATGGCCTAGCAATACATCAGTACTACATTCTCTACGACCTACCCTAGAAATACATCAGTACTACATTCTCTACGACCTACCCTAGAAATACATCAGTACTACATTCTCTATGGCCTACCCTAGAAATGGCCTAGCAATACATCAGTACTACATTCTCTATGACCTACCCTAGAAATACATCAGTACTACATTCTCTATGGCCTACCCTAGAAATGGCCTAGCAATACATCAGTACTACATTCTCTATGACCTACTCTAGAAATACATCAGTACTACATTCTCTATGGCCTACCCTAGAAATACATCAGTACTACATTCTCTATGACCTACCCTAGAAATACATCAGTACTACATTCTCTATGACCTACCCTAGAAATACATCAGTACTACATTCTCTATGACCTACCCTAGAAATACATCAGTACTACATTCTCTAAGGCCTACCCTAGAAATACATCAGTACTACATTCTCTATGGCCTACCCTAGAAATACATCAGTACTACATTCTCTACGACCTACCCTAGAAATACATCAGTACTACATTCTCTACGAACTATCCTAGAAATACATCAGTACTACATTCTCTATGGCCTACCCTAGAAATACATCAGTACTACATTCTCTACGAACTATCCTAGCAATACATCAGTACTACATTTCTATGGCCTACCCTAGAAATACATCAGCACTACATTCTCTACGAACTACCCTAGAAATACATCAGTACTACATTCTCTATGGCCTACCCTAGAAATGGCCTAGCAATACATCAGTACTACATTCTCTATGACCTACCCTAGAAATACATCAGTACTACATTCTCTATGGCCTACCCTAGAAATGGCCTAGCAATACATCAGTACTACATTCTCTATGACCTACTCTAGAAATACATCAGTACTACATTCTCTATGGCCTACCCTAGAAATACATCAGTACTACATTCTCTATGACCTACCCTAGAAATACATCAGTACTACATTCTCTATGACCTACCCTAGAAATACATCAGTACTACATTCTCTATGACCTACCCTAGAAATACATCAGTACTACATTCTCTATGGCCTACCCTAGAAATACATCAGTACTACATTCTCTATGGCCTACCCTAGAAATACATCAGTACTACATTCTCTACGACCTACCCTAGAAATACATCAGTACTACATTCTCTACGAACTATCCTAGAAATACATCAGTACTACATTCTCTACGACCTACCCTAGAAATACATCAGTAGTACATTCTCTACGAACTATCCTAGCAATACATCAGTACTACATTCTCTATGGCCTACCCTAGAAATACATCAGCACTACATTCTCTACTCTAACTACCCTAGCAATACATCAGTACTACATTCTCTACGACCTCCCTAGAAATACATCAGAACTTCATTCTCTACGACCTACCCTAGCAATACATCAGTACTACATTCTCTATGGCCTACCCTAGAAATACATCAGTACTACATTCTCTATGACCTACCCTAGAAATACATCAGTACTACATTCTCTACCTCCCTAGAAATACATCGACCTCCCTAGAAATACATCAGAACTTCATTCTCTACGACCTACCCTAGCAATACATCAGTACTACATTCTCCATGGCCTACCCTAGAAATGGCCTAGCAATAAATCAGTACTACATTCTCCATGGCCTACCCTAGAAATGGCCTAGCAATACATCAGTACTACATTCTCTATGGCCTACCCTAGAAATGGCCTAGCAATACATCAGTACTACATTCTCCATGGCCTACCCTAGAAATGGCCTAGCAATACATCAGTACTACATTCTCCATGGCCTACCCTAGAAATGGCCTAGCAATACATCAGTACTACATTCTCCATGGCCTACCCTAGAAATGGCCTAGCAATACATCAGTACTACATTCTCCATGGCCTACCCTAGAAATGGCCTAGCAATACATCAGTACTACATTCTCCATGGCCTACCCTAGAAATGGCCTAGCAATACATCAGTACTACATTCTCCATGGCCTACCCTAGAAATGGCCTAGCAATACATCAGTACTACATTCTCCATGGCCTACCCTAGAAATGGCCTAGCAATACATCAGTACTACATTCTCCATGGCCTACCCTCAGAAATGGCCTAGCAATACATCAGTACTACATTCTCTACGACCTACCCTAGAAATACATCAGGACCTACCCTAGAAATACATCAGTACTACATTCTCCATGGCCTACCCTAGAAATGGCCTAGCAATACATCAGTACTACATTCTCTATGACCTACCCTAGAAATACATCAGTACTACATTCTCTATGGCCTACCCTAGAAATGGCCTAGCAATACATCAGTACTACATTCTCTATGACCTACCCTAGAAATACATCAGTACTACATTCTCTATGGCCTACCCTAGAAATACATCAGTACTACATTCTCTATGACCTACCCTAGAAATACATCAGTACTACATTCTCTATGACCTACCCTAGAAATACATCAGTACTACATTCTCTATGACCTACCCTAGAAATAATGGTACTACCTCTATGGCCTACCCTAGAAATACATCAGTACTACATTCTCTATGGCCTACCCTAGAAACCCTAGAAATACATCAGTACTACATTCTCTACGACCTACCCTAGAAATACATCAGTACTACATTCTCTATGGCCTACCCTAGAAATACATCAGTACTACATTCTCTACGAACTATCCTAGCAATACATCAGTACTACATTCTCTATGACCTACCCTAGAAATACATCAGTACTACATTCTCTATGGCCTACCCTAGAAATACATCAGTAAATGGCCTACCCTAGAAATGGAGCAATACATCAGTACTACATTCTCTATGACCTACCCTAGAAATACATCAGTACTACAATGGCCTACCCTAGAAATGGCCTAGCAATACATCAGTACTACATTCTCTATGACCTACCTAGAAATACATCAGTACTACATTCTCTATGGCCTACCCTAGAAATACATCAGTACTACATTCTCTATGACCTACCCTAGAAATACATCAGTACTACATTCTCTATGACCTACCCTAGAAATACATCAGTACTACATTCTCTATGGCCTACCCTAGAAATACATCAGTACTACATTCTCTATGGCCTACCCCTAGAAATGGCCTAGCAATACATCAGTACTACATTCTCTATGACCTACCCAGAAATACATCAGTACCACATTCTACGACCTACTCCTAGAAATACATCAGTACTACATTCCTAGAACTATCCTAGAATACATCAGTACTACATTTCCCTATGACCTACTCTAGAAATACATCAGTACTACATTTCCCTATGGCCTACCTAGAAATACATCAGTACTACATTCTCTATGACCTACCCTAGAAATACATCAGCACTACATTCTCTATGAACTACCCTAGAAATACATCAGTACTACATTTCTATGACCTCCTAGAAATACATCAGTACTAATTCTCTCATGGCCTACCCTAGAAATACATCAGTACACATTCTCTATGGCCTACCCTAGAAATACATCAGTACTACATTCTCTATGACCTACCCTAGAAATACATCAGTACTACATTCTCTACGAACTATCCTAGAAATACATCAGTATTACTACATTTCCTTTATGGCCTACTCCTAGAAATACATCAGTAGTACATTTCCATGGCCGAACTATCTCTAGCAATAAATCAGTACTACATTCTCTATGGCCTACCAGAAATGGGTTTCCTAGCAATACATCAGTACTACATTCTCTATGGCCTACCCTAGAAATGGCTAGCAATACATCAGTACTACATTCTCCATGGCCTCCCTAGAAAAATACATCAGTACTACATTCTCCATGGCCTACCCTAGAAATAGCAATACATCAGTACACCACATTTCTCCATGGCCTACCCTAGCCTAAATACATCAGTACTACATTCTCTATGGACCTAGAAAATGGCTAGAAATATCAGTACTACATTCTCAATGGCCTACCTAGAAATGGCCTAGAAATACATCAGAACTACATTCTCCATGGCCTACCCTAGAAATGGCCTAGCAATACATCAGTACTACATTCTCCGCCTACCCTAAATGGCCTAGCAATACATCAGTACTACATTCTCTATGGCCTTCCCTAGAAATGGCCTAGCATCAGTACTACATTCTCCATGACCTACCCTAGAAATGGCCTATCAGTACTATCAAATTCTCTACAACCTACCCTAGAAATACATCAGTACTACATTTTCATACAACCTACTCCTAGAAATACATCAGTACTACATTCTCTACGACCTACCCTATGGAAATACATCAGTACTACATTCTCTGCGACCTACCCTAGAAATACATCAGTACTACATTCCCTTTAAGGTCTTGTAATTCTAAAAATACATCAGTACACTCTCTACGACCTACCCCAGAAATACATCAGTACTACATTCTCTACGACCTCCCTAGAAATACATCAGAACTTCATTCTCATGGCCTACCCTAGCACTAGCAATACACTGGGTACCTACATTCTTTCTATGACCTACCCAGAAATATATCAGTATACATTCTCTATGGCCTACCTTGAAATTAGCAATACATCAGTTTTAATTTTTTGACCTACTCTAGAATACATCAGTACTACATTTCTCTAGTGGCCTACCCTAGAAATATCAGTACTATTCTTCTATGGCTACCTAGAAATACAACAGTACTACATTTCTATGACCTACCTCTAGAAATACATCAGTACTACATTTCCCTACGACCTACTCCTAGAAATGCATCAGTACTACATTCTCTACGACTTACCCTAGAAATACATCAGTACTACATCTCATGGCCTACCTAGAAATACATCAGTACTACATTTTCTATGACCTACCCAGAAATACATCAGTACTACATTCTCTACGACCTACCCTAGAAATACATCAGTACTACATTCTCTACGACCTACCCTAGGAAATACATCAGTATTTACATTCTTAAGGTCTACCTCTAGAAATACATTAGTACTACATTCTCTACGACCTACCCTAGAAATACATCAGTACTACATTCTCTACGAACTACCCTAGAAATACATCAGTACTACATTCTTTAAGGCCTACCCTTGAAATACATCAGTACTACATTCTATGACCTACCCTAGAATACATCAGTACTACATTCTCTATGGCCTACCTCTAGAAATGGCCTAGCAATACATCAGCATCATCATGACCTACTTGTAATACATCAGTACTACATTCTCTATGGCCTACCCTAGAAATACATCAGTACTACATTCTCTATGACCTACCCTAGAAATACATCAGTACTACATTCTCTATGGCCTACCCTAGA